>NW_026867971.1:10000-84837 GCF_020745735.1 Hemiscyllium ocellatum | reverse complement strand
CGTCCCCTCCTTCCCTCCTTTAGGGGGGTCCAGAGGTCAATCCCGAACCCTGGGGCCAAAGGTCGGGTCGTGAGGGGTCAGGGTTCGGGATTGACCCGAAAAAGGTTTCCACTCTCCCTCTCTCTCTCTCTCTCCCTCCCTCGCCCTCCCCTCTCTCCCTCCCTCTCCTCCCCCTCTCCCCTTTCCCTCCCAGTCACTCCCTCGACACAGAGACAAAAGCATTATCAATGAACAGCAGCAGCTCCTCGATTATATATTTAATGTTTTGTAATTATAAGTTTTCCAATAAAATGTTCAACGGCAATTCGGGATCGTTACTTCGTCATCTCTGTCATCTCCCTCCGCCTCAGGGAGGTAGCTGTACACTGCCTGGTGTCTCTCAGTCCCCTCTCTCTCTCTCTCAGGGAGATATCTGTACACTGACTGGTGTCTCTCAGTCCCCTCTCTCTCTCAGGGAGATATCTGTACACTGACTGGTGTCTCTCAGTCCCCCTCTCTCTCTCAGGGAGATATCTGTACACTGACTGGTGTCTCTCAGTCCCCCTCTCTCTCAGGGAGATATCTGTACACTGACTGGTGTCTCTCAGTCCCCTCTCTCTCTCTCAGGGAGATATCTGTACACTGACTGGTGTCTCTCAGTCCCCTCTCTCTCTCAGGGAGATATCTGTACACTGTCTGGTGTCTCTCAGTCCCCTCTCTCTCTCAGGGAGATATCTGTACACTGACTGGTGTCTCTCAGTCCCCTCTCTCTCTCTCAGGGAGATATCTGTACACTGACTGGTGTCTCTCAGTCCCCTCTCTCTCAGGGAGATATCTGTACACTGACTGGTGTCTCTCAGTCCCCCTCTCTCTCTCAGGGAGATATCTGTACACTGACTGGTGTCTCTCAGTCCCCTCTCTCTCAGGGAGATATCTGTACACTGACTGGTGTCTCTCAGTCCCCTCTCTCTCTCTCAGGGAGATATCTGTACACTGACTGGTGTCTCTCAGTCCCCCTCTCTCTCTCAGGGAGATATCTGTACACTGACTGGTGTCTCTCAGTCCCCTCTCTCTCTCAGGGAGATATCTGTACACTGACTGGTGTCTCTCAGTCCCCTCTCTCTCTCTCAGGGAGATATCTGTACACTGACTGGTGTCTCTCAGTCCCCTCTCTCTCTCAGGGAGATATCTGTACACTGACTGGTGTCTCTAAGTCCCCCCTCTCTCAGGGAGATATCTGTACACTGACTGGTGTCTCTCAGTCCCCCCTCTCTCTCAGGGAGATATCTGTACACTGACTGGTGTCTCTCAGTCCCCCTCTCTCTCAGGGAGATATCTGTACACTGACTGGTGTCTCTCAGTCCCCCTCTCTCTCTCAGGGAGATATCTGTACACTGACTGGTGTCTCTCAGTCCCCCCTCTCTCTCTCAGGGAGATATCTGTACACTGACTGGTGTCTCTCAGTCCCCCCTCTCTCTCTCAGGGAGATATCTGTACACTGACTGGTGTCTCTCAGTCCCCTCTCTCTCAGGGAGATATCTGTACACTGACTGGTGTCTCTCAGTCCCCCCTCTCTCTCTCAGGGAGATATCTGTACACTGACTGGTGTCTCTCAGTCCCTTCTCTCTCTCAGGGAGATATCTGTACACTGACTGGTGTCTCTCAGTCCTCTCTCTCTCTCAGGGAGATATCTGTACACTGACTGGTGTCTCTCAGTCCCCTCTCTCTCAGGGAGATATCTGTACACTGACTGGTGTCTCTCAGTCCCCCTCTCTCTCAGGGAGATATCTGTACACTGACTGGTGTCTCTCAGTCCCCCTCTCTCTCAGGGAGATATCTGTACACTGACTGGTGTCTCTCAGTCCCCCTCTCTCTCTCAGGGAGATATCTGTACACTGACTGGTGTCTCTCAGTCCCCTCTCTCTCAGGGAGATATCTGTACACTGACTGGTGTCTCTCAGTCCCCCCTCTCTCTCAGGGAGATATCTGTACACTGACTGGTGTCTCTCAGTCCCCTCTCTCTCTCAGGGAGATATCTGTACACTGACTGGTGTCTCTCAGTCCCCTCTCTCTCAGGGAGATATCTGTACACTGACTGGTGTCTCTCAGTCCCCCCTCTCTCTCTCAGGGAGATATCTGTACACTGACTGGTGTCTCTCAGTCTCCCCTCTCTCTCTCTCAGGGAGATATCTGTACACTGACTGGTGTCTCTCAGTCCCCTCTCTCTCTCAGGGAGATATCTGTACACTGACTGGTGTCTCTCAGTCCCTCCCTCTCTCTCAGGGAGATATCTGTACACTGACTGGTGTCTCTCAGTCCCCTCTCTCTCAGGGAGATATCTGTACACTGACTGGTGTCTCTCAGTCCCCCTCTCTCTCAGGGAGATATCTGTACACTGACTGGTGTCTCTCAGTCCCCTCTCTCTCCGGGAGATATCTGTACACTGACTGGTGTCTCTCAGTCCCCCTCTCTCTCTCAGGGAGATATCTGTACACTGACTGGTGTCTCTCAGTCCCCTCTCTCTCTCTCAGGGAGATATCTGTACACTGACTGGTGTCTCTCAGTCCCCTCCTCTCTCTCAGGGAGATATCTGTACACTGACTGGTGTCTCTCAGTCCCCTCTCTCTCAGGGAGATATCTGTACACTGACTGGTGTCTCTCAGTCCCCCTCTCCCTCTCTCAGGGAGATATCTGTACACTGACTGGTGTCTCTCAGTCCCCCTCTCTCTCTCAGGGAGATATCTGTACACTGACTGGTGTCTCTCAGTCCCCCTCTCTCTCAGGGAGATATCTGTACACTGACTGGTGTCTCTCAGTCCCCTCTCTCTCTCAGGGAGATATCTGTACACTGACTGGTGTCTCTCAGTCCCCCTCTCCCTCTCTCAGGGAGATATCTGTACACTGACTGGTGTCTCTCAGTCCCTCTCTCTCAGGGAGATATCTGTACACTGACTGGTGTCTCTCAGTCCCCTCTCTCTCTCTCAGGGAGATATCTGTACACTGACTGGTGTCTCTCAGTCCCCTCTCTCTCTCTCTCTCAGGGAGATATCTGTACACTGACTGGTGTCTCTCAGTCCCTCTCTCTCTCTCAGGGAGATATCTGTACACTGACTGGTGTCTCTCAGTCCCCTCTCTCTCAGGGAGATATCTGTACACTGACTGGTGTCTCTCAGTCCCCTCTCTCTCAGGGAGATATCTGTACACTGACTGGTGTCTCTCAGTCCCCCTCTCTCTCTCAGGGAGATATCTGTACACTGACTGGTGTCTCTCAGTCCCCCTCTCTCTCAGGGAGATATCTGTACACTGACTGGTGTCTCTCAGTCCCCTCTCTCTCTCAGGGAGATATCTGTACACTGACTGGTGTCTCTCAGTCCCCTCTCTCTCAGGGAGATATCTGTACACTGACTGGTGTCTCTCAGTCCCCCCTCTCTCTCTCAGGGAGATATCTGTACACTGACTGGTGTCTCTCAGTCCCCTCTCTCTCAGGGAGATATCTGTACACTGACTGGTGTCTCTCAGTCCCTCTCTCTCTCAGGGAGATATCTGTACACTGACTGGTGTCTCTCAGTCCCCTCCTCTCTCTCAGGGAGATATCTGTACACTGACTGGTGTCTCTCAGTCCCCTCCTCTCTCTCAGGGAGATATCTGTACACTGACTGGTGTCTCTCAGTCCCCCTCTCTCTCAGGGAGATATCTGTACACTGACTGGTGTCTCTCAGTCCCCCTCCCTCTCTCTCAGGGAGATATCTGTACACTGACTGGTGTCTCTCAGTCCCCCCTCTCTCTCTCAGGGAGATATCTGTACACTGACTGGTGTCTCTCAGTCCCCCTCTCTCTCAGGGAGATATCTGTACACTGACTGGTGTCTCTCAGTCCCCTCTCTCTCTCAGGGAGATATCTGTACACTGACTGGTGTCTCTCAGTCCCCTCTCTCTCTCTCAGGGAGATATCTGTACACTGACTGGTGTCTCTCAGTCCCTCTCTCTCTCAGGGAGATATCTGTACACTGACTGGTGTCTCTCAGTCCCCCCCTCCCACTCTCTCTCAGGGAGATATCTGTACACTGACTGGTGTCTCTCTGTCCCCTCTCTCTCTCTCAGGGAGATATCTGTACACTGACTGGTGTCTCTCAGTCCCCCCTCTCTCTCTCAGGGAGATATCTGTACACTGACTGGTGTCTCTCAGTCCCCCCGCTCTCTCTCAGGGAGATATCTGTACACTGACTGGTGTCTCTCAGTCCCCTCTCTCTCTCAGGGAGATATCTGTACACTGACTGGTGTCTCTCAGTCCCCCTCTCTCTCTCAGGGAGATATCTGTACACTGACTGGTGTCTCTCAGTCCCCCTCTCTCAGGGAGATATCTGTACACTGACTGGTGTCTCTCAGTCCCTCTCTCTCTCAGGGAGATATCTGTACACTGACTGGTGTCTCTCAGTCCCCTCTCTCTCTCTCAGGGAGATATCTGTACACTGACTGGTGTCTCTCAGTCCCCCTCTCTCTCTCAGGGAGATATCTGTACACTGACTGGTGTCTCTCAGTCCACTCTCTCTCAGGGAGATATCTGTACACTGACTGGTGTCTCTCAGTCCCCCTCTCTCTCAGGGAGATATCTGTACACTGACTGGTGTCTCTCAGTCCCCCCTCTCTCTCAGGGAGATATCTGTACACTGACTGGTGTCTCTCAGTCCCCTCTCTCTCTCAGGGAGATATCTGTACACTGACTGGTGTCTCTCAGTCCCCTCTCTCTCTCTCAGGGAGATATCTGTACACTGACTGGTGTCTCTCAGTCCCCCTCTCTCTCTCAGGGAGATATCTGTACACTGACTGGTGTCTCTCAGTCCCCTCTCTCTCAGGGAGATATCTGTACACTGACTGGTGTCTCTCAGTCCCCTCTCTCTCAGGGAGATATCTGTACACTGACTGGTGTCTCTCAGTCCCCCTCTCTCTCTCAGGGAGATATCTGTACACTGACTGGTGTCTCTCAGTCCCCTCTCTCTCTCTCAGGGAGATATCTGTACACTGACTGGTGTCTCTCAGTCCCCCTCTCTCTCAGGGAGATATCTGTACACTGACTGGTGTCTCTCAGTCCCCCTCTCTCTCTCTCTCAGGGAGATATCTGTACACTGACTGGTGTCTCTCAGTCCCCTCTCTCTCTCAGGGAGATATCTGTACACTGACTGGTGTCTCTCAGTCCCCTTTCCCTCTCTCAGGGAGATATCTGTACACTGACTGGTGTCTCTCAGTCCCCCCTCTCTCTCTCAGGGAGATATCTGTACACTGACTGGTGTCTCTCAGTCCCCTCTCTCTCTCTCTCTCAGGGAGATATCTGTACACTGACTGGTGTCTCTCAGTCCTCTCTCTCTCTCAGGGAGATATCTGTACACTGACTGGTGTCTCTCAGTCCCCCCTCTCTCTCTCAGGGAGATATCTGTACACTGACTGGTGCCTCTCAGTCCCCCTCTCTCTCAGGGAGATATCTGTACACTGACTGGTGTCTCTCAGTCCCCTCTCTCTCAGGGAGATATCTGTACACTGACTGGTGTCTCTCAGTCCCCCCTCTCTCTCAGGGAGATATCTGTACACTGACTGGTGTCTCTCAGTCCCCTCCCTCTCTCTCAGGGAGATATCTGTACACTGACTGGTGTCTCTCAGTCCCCTCTCTCTCAGGGAGATATCTGTACACTGACTGGTGTCTCTCAGTCCCTCTCTCTCAGGGAGATATCTGTACACTGACTGGTGTCTCTCAGTCCCCTCTCTCTCAGGGAGATATCTGTACACTGACTGGTGTCTCTCAGTCCCCCCTCTCTCTCAGGGAGATATCTGTACACTGACTGGTGTCTCTCAGTCCCCTCTCTCTCTCTCAGGGAGATATCTGTACACTGACTGGTGTCTCTCAGTCCCCTCTCTCTCTCTCAGGGAGATATCTGTACACTGACAGGTGTCTCTCAGTCCCCCTCTCTCTCTCAGGGAGATATCTGTACACTGACTGGTGTCTCTCAGTCCCCTCTCTCTCAGGGAGATATCTGTACACTGACTGGTGTCTCTCAGTCCCCTCTCTCTCAGGGAGATATGTGTACACTGACTGGTGTCTCTCAGTCCCCCTCTCTCTCTCAGGGAGGTATCTGTACACTGACTGGTGTCTCTCAGTCCCCTCTCTCTCAGGGAGATATCTGTGCACTGACTGGTGTCTCTCAGTCCCCTCTCTCTCTCTCTCAGGGAGATATCTGTACACTGACTGGTGTCTCTCAGTCCCCTCTCTCTCTCAGGGAGATATCTGTACACTGACTGGTGTCTCTCAGTCCCCCCTCTCTCTCAGGGAGATATCTGTACACTGACTGGTGTCTCTCAGTCCACCCTCTCTCTCTCTCAGGGAGATATCTGTACACTGACTGGTGTCTCTCAGTCCCCCCCTCTCTCTCAGGGAGATATCTGTACACTGACTGGTGTCTCTCAGTCCACCCTCTCTCTCTCTCAGGGAGATATCTGTACACTGACTGGTGTCTCTCAGTACCCCTCTCTCTCTCAGGGAGATATCTGTACACTGACTGGTGTCTCTCAGTCCCCTCTCTCTCTCAGGGAGATATCTGTACACTGACTGGTGTCTCTCAGTCCCCCTCTCTCTCTCTCAGGGAGATATCTGTACACTGACTGGTGTCTCTCAGTCCCCTCTCTCTCTCAGGGAGATATCTGTACCTGACTGGTGTCTCTCAGTCCCCTCTCTCTCTCTCTCAGGGAGATATCTGTACACTGACTGGTGTCTCTCAGTCCCCTCTCTCTCAGGGAGATATCTGTACACTGACTGGTGTCTCTCAGTCCCCTCCCTCTCTCAGGGAGATATCTGTACACTGACTGGTGTCTCTCAGTCCCCTCTCTCTCTCTCAGGGAGATATCTGTACACTGACTGGTGTCTCTCAGTCCCCTCTCTCACTCTCAGGGAGATATCTGTACACTGACTGGCGTCTCTCAGTCCCTCCTCTCAGGGAGATATCTGTACACTGACTGGTGTCTCTCAGTCCCTCTCTCTCTCTCTCAGGGAGATATCTGCACACTGACTGGTGTCTCTCAGTCCCCTCTCTCTCAGGGAGATATCTGTACACTGACTGGTGTCTCTCAGTCCCCTCCCTCTCTCAGGGAGATATCTGTACACTGGCTGGTGTCTCTCAGTCCCCTCCCTCTCTCTCAGGGAGATATCTGTACACTGTCTGGTGTCTCTCAGACCCCCTCTCTCTCTCAGGGAGATATCTGTACACTGACTGGTGTCTCTCAGTCCCTCTCTCTCTCTCTCAGGGAGATATCTGTACACTGACTGGTGTCTCTCAGTCCCCCTCTCTCTCTCAGGGAGATATCTGTACACTGACTGGTGTCTCTCAGTCCCCTCTCTCTCTCTCAGGGAGATATCTGTACACTGACTGGTGTCTCTCAGTCCCCTCTCTCAGGGAGATATCTGTACACTGACTGGTGTCTCTCAGTCCCCTCTCTCTCAGGGAGATATCTGTACACTGACTGGTGTCTCTCAGTCCCCCCCACTCTCTCTCAGGGAGATATCTGTACACTGACTGGTGTCTCTCAGTCCCCTCTCCCTCTCTCAGGGAGATATCTGTACACTGACTGGTGTCTCTCAGTCCCCTCTCTCTCTCCAGGGAGATATCTGTACACTGACTGGTGTCTCTCAGTCCCCCCCCCCCCACTCTCTCTCTCAGGGAGATATCTGTACACTGACTGGTGTCTCTCTGTCCCCTCTCTCTCTCTCAGGGAGATATCCGTACACTGACTGGTGTCTCTCAGTCCCCCTCTCTCTCTCAGGGAGATATCTGTACACTGACTGGTGTCTCTCAGTCCCCCTTCTCTCAGGGAGATATCTGTACACTGACTGGTGTCTCTCAGTCCCCTCCCTCTCTCAGGGAGATATCTGTACACTGACTGGTGTCTCTCAGTCCCCCCCTCTCTCTCAGGGAGATATCTGTACACTGACTGGTGTCTCTCAGTCCCCCCTCTCAGGGAGATATCTGTACACTGACTGGTGTCTCTCAGTCCCCTCTCTCTCTCAGGGAGATATCTGTACACTGACTGGTGTCTCTCAGTCCTCTCTCTCTCTCTCAGGGAGATATCTGTACACTGACTGGTGTCTCTCAGTCCCCTCTCTCTCTCAGGGAGCTATCTGTACACTGACTGGTGTGTCTCTCAGTCCCCTCTCTCTCAGGGAGATATCTGTACACTGACTGGTGTCTCTCAGTACCCCCTCTCTCTCAGGGAGATATCTGCACACATATACAATTTGAAATGTAGGTCAAACACAGACGTGGAAACCCCAACCTGAACACCAGGTGTCATTTACAATGCACTCGACATCTGTGTGTACCGTTATTTCTAAGAGTGAGAGACACACAAACACAGACATATTGTTCACTGAACGGCCTGGAGTTACAAGGTGTCTGTTACAACATCCAGCAGGGTAAGGGTCACTCACTGTGTAACCGTACAGAGTCAGTGTTTATACAGCAGGGTAAGGGTCACTCACTGTGTAACCGTACAGAGTCAGTGTTTATACAGCAGGGTAAGGGTCACTCACTGTGTAACCGTACAGAGTCAGGGTTTATTCAGCAGGGTAAGGGTCACTCACTGTGTAACCGTACAGAGTCAGTGTTTATACAGCAGGGTAAGGGTCACTCACTGTGTAACCGTACAGAGTCAGTGTTTATACAGCAGGGTAAGGGTCACTCACTGTGTAACCGTACAGAGTCAGTGTTTATACAGCAGGGTAAGGGTCACTCACTGTGTAACCGTACAGAGTCAGGGTTTATACAGCAGGGTAAGGGTCGCTCACTGTGTAACCGTACAGAGTCAGTGTTTATACAACAGGGTAAGGGTCACTCACTGTGTAACCGTACAGTGTCAGTGTTTATACAACAGGGTAAGGGTCACTCACTGTGTAACCGTACAGAGTCAGTGTTTATACAGCAGGGTAAGGGTCACTCACTGTGTAACCTTACAAAGTAAGTGTTTATACAGCAGGGTAAGGGTCACTCACTGTGTAACCGTACAGAGTCAGTGTTTATACAGCAGGATAAGGGTCACTGTGTAACCGTCAGAGTCAGGGTTTATACAGCAGGGTAAGGGTCACTCACTGTGTAACCGTACAGAGTCAGTGTTTATACAGCAGGGTAAGGGTTGCTCACTGTGTAACCGTACAGAGTCAGGGTTTATACAGCAGGGTAAGGGTCACTCACTGTGTAACCGTACAGAGTCAGGGTTTATACAGCAGGGTAAGGGTCACTCACTGTGTAACCGTACAGAGTCAGGGTTTATACAGCAGGGTAAGGGTCACTCACTGTGTAACCGTACAGAGTCAGTGTTTATACAGCAGGGTAAGGGTCACTCACTGTGTAACCGTGCAGAGTCAGGGTTTATACAGCAGGGTAAGGGTCACTCACTGTGTAACCGTACAGTGTCAGTGTTTATACAGCAGGGTAAGGGTCACTCACTGTGTAACCGTACAGAGTCAGTGTTTATTCAGCAGGGTAAGGGTCACTCACTGTGTAACCGTACAGAGTCAGGGTTTATACAGCAGGGTAAGGGTCACACACTGTGTAACCGTACAGAGTCAGTGTTTATACAGCAGGGTAAGGGTCACTCACTGTGTAACCGTACAGAGTCAGTGTTTATACAGCAGGGTAAGGGTCACTCACTGTGTAACCGTACAGAGTCAGTGTTTATACAGCAGGGTAAGGGTCACTCACTGTGTAACCGTACAGAGTCAGTGTTTATACAGCAGGGTAAGGGTCACTCACTGTGTAACCGTACAGAGTCAGTGTTTATACAGCAGGGTAAGGGTCACTCACTGTGTAACCGTACAGAGTCAGGGTTTATACAGCAGGGTAAGGGTCACTCACTGTGTAACCGTACAGAGTCAGTGTTTATACAGCAGGGTAAGGGTCACTCACTGTGTAACCGTACAGAGTCAGTGTTTATACAGCAGGGTAAGGGTCACTCACTGTGTAACCGTACAGAGTCCGTGTTTATACAGCAGGGTAAGGGTCACTCACTGTGTAACCGTACAGAGTCAGTGTTTATACAGCAGGGTAAGGGTCACTGTGTAACCGTACAGAGTCAGGTTTATACAGCAGGGTAAGTGTCACTCACTGTGTAACCGTACAGAGTCAGTGTTTATACAGCAGGGTAAGGGTCACTCACTGTGTAACCGTACAGAGTCAGTGTTTATACAGCAGGGTAAGGGTCACTCACTGTGTAACCGTACAGAGTCAGTGTTTATACAGCAGGGTAAGGGTCACTCACTGTGTAACCGTACAGAGTCAGTGTTTATAAAGCAGGGTAAGGGTCACTCACTGTGTAACCGTACAGAGTCAGTGTTTATACAGCAGGGTAAGGGTCACTCACTGTGTAACCGTACAGAGTCAGTGTTTATACAGCAGGGTAAGGGTCACTCACTGTGTAACCGTACAGAGTCAGTGTTTATACAGCAGGGTAAGGGTCACTCACTGTGTAACCGTACAGAGTCAGGGTTTATACAGCAGGGTAAGGGTCACTCACTGTGTAACCGTACAGAGTAAGTGTTTATACAGCAGGGTAAGGGTCACTCACTGTGTAACCGTACAGAGTCAGTGTTCATACAGCAGGGTAAGGGTCACTCACTGTGTAACCGTACAGAGTCAGTGTTTATACAGCAGGGTAAGGGTCACTCACTGTGTAACCGTACAGAGTCAGTGTTTATACAGCAGGGTAAGGGTCACTCACTGTGTAACCGTACAGAGTCAGTGTTTATACAGCAGGGTAAGGGTCACTCACTGTGTAACCGTACAGAGTCAGTGTTTATACAGCAGGGTAAGGGTCTCTCACTGTGTAACCGTACAGAGTCAGTGTTTATACAGCAGGGTAAGGGTCACTCACTGTGTAACCGTACAGAGTCAGTGTTTATACAGCAGGGTAAGGGTCACTCACTGTGTAACCGTACAGAGTCAGTGTTTATACAGCAGGGTAAGGGTCACTCACTGTGTAACCGGACAGAGTCAGTGTTTATACAGCAGGGTAAGGGTCACTCACTGTGTAACCGTACAGTGTCAGTGTTTATACAGCAGGGTAAGGGTCACTCACTGTGCAACCGTACAGTGTCAGTGTTTATACAGCAGGGTAAGGGTCACTCACTGTGTAACCGTACAGAGTCAGGGTTTATACAGCAGGGTAAGGGTCACTCACTGTGTAACCGTACAGAGTCAGTGTTTATACAGCAGGGTAAGGGTCACTCACTGTGTAACCGTACAGAGTCAGTGTTTATACAGCAGGGTAAGGGTCACTCACTGTGTAACCGTACAGAGTCAGAGTTTATACAGCAGGGTAAGGGTCACTCACTGTGTAACCGTACAGAGTCAGTGTTTATACAGCAGGGTAAGGGTCACTCACTGTGTAACCGTACAGAGTCAGTGTTTATACAGCAGGGTAAGGGTCACTCACTGTGTAACCGTACAGAGTCAGGGTTTATACAGCAGGGTAAGGGTCACTCACTGTGTAACCGTACAGAGTCAGTGTTTATACAGCAGGGTAAGGGTCACTCACTGTGTAACCGTACAGAGTCAGTGTTTATACAGCAGGGTAAGGGTCACTCACTGTGTAACCGTACAGAGTCAGGGTTTATACAGCAGGGTAAGGGTCACTCACTGTGTAACCGTACAGAGTCAGTGTTTATACAGCAGGGTAAGGGTCACTCACTGTGTAACCGTACAGAGTCAGGGTTTATACAGCAGGGTAAGGGTCACTCACTGTGTAACCGTACAGAGTCAGTGTTTATACAGCAGGGTAAGGGTCACTCACTGTGTAACCGTACAGAGTCAGGGTTTATACAGCAGGGTAAGGGTCACTCACTGTGTAACCGTACAGAGTCAGTGTTTATACAGCAGGGTAAGGGTCACTCACTGTGTAACCGTACAGAGTCAGTGTTTATACAGCAGGGTAAGGGTCACTCACTGTGTAACCGTACAGAGTCAGTGTTTATACAGCAGGGTAAGGGTCACTCACTGTGTAACCGTACAGAGTCAGTGTTTATACAGCAGGGTAAGGGTCACTCACTGTGTAACCGTACAGAGTCAGTGTTTATACAGCAGGGTAAGGGTCACTCACTGTGTAACCGTACAGAGTCAGTGTTTATACAGCAGGGTAAGGGTCACTCACTGTGTAACCGTACAGAGTCAGTGTTTATACAGCAGGGTAAGGGTCACTGTGTAACCGTACAGAGTCAGTGTTTATACAGCAGGGTAAGGGTCACTCACTGTGTAACCGTACAGAGTCAGTGTTTATACAGCAGGGTAAGGGTCACTGTGTAACCGTACAGTGTCAGGGTTTATACAGCAGGGTAAGGGTCACTCACTGTGTAACCGTACAGAGTCAGTGTTTATACAGCAGGGTAAGGGTCACTCACTGTGTACCCGTACAGAGTCAGTGTTTATACAGCAGGGTAAGGGTCACTCACTGTGTAACCGTACAGAGTCAGGGTTTATACAGCAGGGTAAGGGTCACTCACTGTGTAACCGTACAGAGTCAGTGTTTATACAGCAGGGTAAGGGTCACTCACTGTGTAACCGTACAGAGTCAGTGTTTATACAGCAGGGTAAGGGTCACTCACTGTGTAACCGTACAGAGTCAGTGTTTATACAGCAGGGTAAGGGTCACTCACTGTGTAACCGTACAGAGTCAGTGTTTATACAGCAGGGTAAGGGTCACTCACTGTGTAACCGTACAGAGTCAGTGTTTATACAGCAGGGTAAGGGTCACTCACTGTGTAACCGTACAGAGTCAGTGTTTATACAGCAGGGTAAGGGTCACTCACTGTGTAACCGTACAGAGTCAGTGTTTATACAGCAGGGTAAGGGTCACTCACTGTGTAACCGTACAGAGTCAGTGTTTATACAGCAGGGTAAGGGTCACTCACTGTGTAACCGTACAGAGTCAGTGTTTATACAGCAGGGTAAGGGTCACTCACTGTGTAACCGTACAGAGTCAGTGTTTATACAGCAGGGTAAGGGTCACTCACTGTGTAACCGTACAGAGTCAGTGTTTATACAGCAGGGTAAGGGTCACTCACTGTGTAACCGTACAGAGTCAGTGTTTATACAGCAGGGTAAGGGTCACTCACTGTGTAACCGTACAGAGTCAGTGTTTATACAGCAGGGTAAGGGTCACTCACTGTGTAACCGTACAGAGTCAGGGTTTATACAGCAGGGTAAGGGTCACTCACTGTGTAACCGTACAGAGTCAGTGTTTATACAGCAGGGTAAGGGTCACTCACTGTGTAACCGTACAGAGTCAGTGTTTATACAGCAGGGTAAGGGTCACTCACTGTGTAACCGTACAGAGTCAGTGTTTATACAGCAGGGTAAGGGTCACTCACTGTGTAACCGTACAGAGTCAGTGTTTATACAGCAGGGTAAGGGTCACTCACTGTGTAACCGTACAGAGTCAGTGTTTATACAGCAGGGTAAGGGTCACTCACTGTGTAACCGTACAGAGTCAGTGTTTATACAGCAGGGTAAGGGTCACTCACTGTGTAACCGTACAGAGTCAGGGTTTATACAGCAGGGTAAGGGTCACTCACTGTGTAACCGTACAGAGTCAGTGTTTATACAGCAGGGTAAGGGTCACTCACTGTGTAACCGTACAGAGTCAGTGTTTATACAGCAGGGTAAGGGTCACTCACTGTGTAACCGTACAGAGTCAGGGATTATACAGCAGGGTAAGGGTCACTCACTGTGTAACCGTACAGAGTCAGTGTTTATACAGCAGGGTAAGGGTCACTCACTGTGTAACCGTACAGAGTCAGTGTTTATACAGCAGGGTAAGGGTCACTCACTGTGTAACCGTACAGAGTCAGTGTTTATACAGCAGGGTAAGGGTCACTGTGTAACCGTACAGAGTCAGTGTTTATACAGCAGGGTAAGGGTCACTCACTGTGTAACCGTACAGAGTCAGTGTTTATACAGCAGGGTAAGGGTCACTCACTGTGTAACCGTACAGAGTCAGTGTTTATACAGCAGGGTAAGGGTCACTCACTGTGTAACCGTACAGAGTCAGGGTTTATACAGCAGGGTAAGGGTCACTCACTGTGTAACCGTACAGAGTCAGGGTTTATACAGCAGGGTAAGGGTCACTCACTGTGTAACCGTACAGAGTCAGTGTTTATACAGCAGGGTAAGGGTCACTCACTGTGTAACCGTACAGAGTCAGTGTTTATACAGCAGGGTAAGGGTCACTCACTGTGTAACCGTACAGAGTCAGTGTTTATACAGCAGGGTAAGGGTCACTCACTGTGTAACCGTACAGAGTCAGTGTTTATACAGCAGGGTAAGGGTCACTCACTGTGTAACCGTACAGAGTCAGTGTTTATACAGCAGGGTAAGGGTCACTCACTGTGTAACCGTACAGAGTCAGTGTTTATACAGCAGGGTAAGGGTCACTCACTGTGTAACCGTACAGAGTCAGTGTTTATACAGCAGGGTAAGGGTCACACTGTGTAACCGTACAGAGTCAGTGTTTATACAGCAGGGTAAGGGTCACTCACTGTGTAACCGTACAGAGTCAGTGTTTATACAGCAGGGTAAGGGTCACTCCTGTGTAACCGTACAGAGTCAGTGTTTATACAGCAGGGTAAGGGTCACTCACTGTGTAACCGTACAGAGTCAGTGTTTATACAGCAGGGTAAGGGTCACTCACTGTGTAACCGTACAGAGTCAGTGTTTATACAGCAGGGTAAGGGTCACACTGTGTAACCGTACAGAGTCAGTGTTTATACAGCAGGGTAAGGGTCACTCACTGTGTAACCGTACAGAGTCAGTGTTTATACAGCAGGGTAAGGGTCACTCCTGTGTAACCGTACAGAGTCAGGGTTTATACAGCAGGGTAAGGGTCACTCACTGTGTAACCGTACAGAGTCAGTGTTTATACAGCAGGGTAAGGGTCACTCACTGTGTACCCGTACAGAGTCAGTGTTTATACAGCAGGGTAAGGGTCACTCACTGTGTAACCGTACAGAGTCAGGGTTTATACAGCAGGGTAAGGGTCACTCACTGTGTAACCGTACAGAGTCAGTGTTTATACAGCAGGGTAAGGGTCACTCACTGTGTAACCGTACAGAGTCAGTGTTTATACAGCAGGGTAAGGGTCACTCACTGTGTAACCGTACAGAGTCAGTGTTTATACAGCAGGGTAAGGGTCACTCACTGTGTAACAGTACAGAGTCAGTGTTTATACAGCAGGGTAAGGGTCACTCACTGTGTAACCGTACAGAGTCAGTGTTTATACAGCAGGGTAAGGGTCACTCACTGTGTAACCGTACAGAGTCAGTGTTTATACAGCAGGGTAAGGGTCACTCACTGTGTAACCGTACAGAGTCAGTGTTTATACAGCAGGGTAAGGGTCACTCACTGTGTAACCGTACAGAGTCAGTGTTTATACAGCAGGGTAAGGGTCACTCACTGTGTAACCGTACAGAGTCAGTGTTTATACAGCAGGGTAAGGGTCACTCACTGTGTAACCGTACAGAGTCAGTGTTTATACAGCAGGGTAAGGGTCACTCACTGTGTAACCGTACAGAGTCAGTGTTTATACAGCAGGGTAAGGGTCACTCACTGTGTAACCGTACAGAGTCAGTGTTTATACAGCAGGGTAAGGGTCACTCACTGTGTAACCGTACAGAGTCAGTGTTTATACAGCAGGGTAAGGGTCACTCACTGTGTAACCGTACAGAGTCAGTGTTTATACAGCAGGGTAAGGGTCACTCACTGTGTAACCGTACAGAGTCAGTGTTTATACAGCAGGGTAAGGGTCACTCACTGTGTAACCGTACAGAGTCAGGGTTTATACAGCAGGGTAAGGGTCACTCACTGTGTAACCGTACAGAGTCAGTGTTTATACAGCAGGGTAAGGGTCACTCACTGTGTAACCGTACAGAGTCAGTGTTTATACAGCAGGGTAAGGGTCACTCACTGTGTAACCGTACAGAGTCAGTGTTTATACAGCAGGGTAAGGGTCACTCACTGTGTAACCGTACAGAGTCAGGTTTATACAGCAGGGTAAGGGTCACTCACTGTGTAACCGTACAGAGTCAGTGTTTATACAGCAGGGTAAGGGTCACTCACTGTGTAACCGTACAGAGTCAGTGTTTATACAGCAGGGTAAGGGTCACTCACTGTGTAACCGTACAGAGTCAGTGTTATACAGCAGGGTACGGGTCACTCACTGTGTAACCGTACAGAGTCAGTGTTTATACAGCAGGGTAAGGGTCACTCACTGTGTAACCGTACAGAGTCAGTGTTTATACAGCAGGGTAAGGGTCACTCACTGTGTAACCGTACAGAGTCAGTGTTTATACAGCAGGGTAAGGGTCACTCACTGTGTAACCGTACAGAGTCAGTGTTTATACAGCAGGGTAAGGGTCACTCACTGTGTAACCGTACAGAGTCAGTGTTTATACAGCAGGGTAAGGGTCACTCACTGTGTAACCGTACAGAGTCAGGTTTATACAGCAGGGTAAGGGTCACTCACTGTGTAACCGTACAGAGTCAGTGTTTATACAGCAGGGTAAGGGTCACTCACTGTGTAACCGTACAGAGTCAGTGTTTATACAGCAGGGTAAGGGTCACTCACTGTGTAACCGTACAGAGTCAGTGTTTATACAGCAGGGTAAGGGTCACTCACTGTGTAACCGTACAGAGTCAGTGTTTATACAGCAGGGTAAGGGTCACTCACTGTGTAACCGTACAGAGTCAGTGTTTATACAGCAGGGTAAGGGTCACTCACTGTGTAACCGTACAGAGTCAGTGTTTATACAGCAGGGTAAGGGTCACTCACTGTGTAACCGTACAGAGTCAGTGTTTATACAGCAGGGTAAGGGTCACTCACTGTGTAACCGTACAGAGTCAGTGTTTATACAGCAGGGTAAGGGTCACTCACTGTGTAACCGTACAGAGTCAGTGTTTATACAGCAGGGTAAGGGTCACTCACTGTGTAACCGTACAGAGTCAGTGTTTATACAGCAGGGTAAGGGTCACTCACTGTGTAACCGTACAGAGTCAGTGTTTATACAGCAGGGTAAGGGTCACTCACTGTGTAACCGTACAGAGTCAGTGTTTATACAGCAGGGTAAGGGTCACTCACTGTGTAACCGTACAGAGTCAGTGTTTATACAGCAGGGTAAGGGTCACTCACTGTGTAACCGTACAGAGTCAGTGTTTATACAGCAGGGTCAGGGTCACACACTGTGTAACCGTACAGAGTCAGTGTTTATACAGCAGGGTAAGGGTCTCTCACTGTGTAACCGTACAGAGTCAGTGTTTATACAGCAGGGTAAGGGTCACTCACTGTGTAACCGTACAGAGTCAGTGTTTATACAGCAGGGTAAGTGTCACTCACTGTGTAACCGTACAGAGTCAGTGTTTATACAGCAGGGTAAGGGTCACTCACTGTGTAACCGTACAGAGTCAGTGTTTATACAGCAGGGTAAGGGTCACTCACTGTGTAACCGTACAGAGTCAGTGTTTATACAGCAGGGTAAGGGTCACTCACTGAGTAACCGTACAGAGTCAGTGTTTATACAGCAGGGTAAGGGTCACTCACTGTGTAACCGTACAGAGTCAGTGTTTATACAGCAGGGTAAGGGTCACTCACTGTGTAACCGTACAGAGTCAGTGTTTATACAGCAGGGTAAGGGTCACTCACTGTGTAACCGTACAGAGTCAGTGTTTATACAGCAGGGTAAGGGTCACTCACTGTGTAACCGTACAGAGTCAGTGTTTATACAGCAGGGTAAGGGTCACTCACTGTGTAACCGTACAGAGTCAGTGTTTATACAGCAGGGTAAGGGTCACTCACTGTGTAACCGTACAGAGTCAGTGTTTATACAGCAGGGTAAGGGTCACTCACTGTCTAACCGTACAGAGTCAGTGTTTATACAGCAGGGTAAGGGTCACTCACTGTGTAACCGTACAGAGTCAGTGTTTATACAGCAGGGTAAGGGTCACTCACTTTGTAACCGTACAGAGTCAGGTTTATACAGCAGGGTAAGGGTCACTCACTGTGTAACCGTACAGAGTCAGTGTTTATACAGCAGGGTAAGGGTCACTCACTGTGTAACCGTACAGAGTCAGTGTTTATACAGCAGGGTAAGGGTCACTCACTGTGTAACCGTACAGAGTCAGTGTTTATACAGCAGGGTAAGGGTCACTCACTGTGTAACCGTACAGAGTCAGTGTTTATACAGCAGGGTAAGGGTCACTCCCTGTGTAACCGTACAGAGTCAGTGTTTATACAGCAGGGTAAGGGTCACTCACTGTGTACCCGTACAGAGTCAGTGTTTATACAGCAGGGTAAGGGTCACTCACTGTGTAACCGTACAGAGTCAGTGTTTATACAGCAGGGTAAGGGTCACTCACTGTGTAACCGTACAGAGTCAGGGTTTATACAGCAGGGTAAGGGTCACTCACTGTGTAACCGTACAGAGTCAGTGTTTATACAGCAGGGTAAGGGTCACTCACTGTGTAACCGTACAGAGTCAGTGTTTATACAGCAGGGTAAGGGTCACTCACTGTGTAACCGTACAGAGTCAGTGTTTATACAGCAGGGTAAGGGTCACTCACTGTGTAACCGTACAGAGTCAGTGTTTATACAGCAGGGTAAGGGTCACTCACTGTGTAACCGTACAGAGTCAGTGTTTATACAGCAGGGTAAGGGTCACTCACTGTGTAACCGTACAGAGTCAGTGTTTATACAGCAGGGTAAGGGTCACTCACTGTGTAACCGTACAGAGTCAGTGTTTATACAGCAGGGTAAGGGTCACTCACTGTGTAACCGTACAGAGTCAGGGTTTATACAGCAGGGTAAGGGTCACTCACTGTGTAACCGTACAGAGTCAGTGTTTATACAGCAGGGTAAGGGTCACTCACTGTGTAACCGTACAGAGTCAGTGTTTATACAGCAGGGTAAGGGTCACTCACTGTGTAACCGTACAGAGTCAGTGTTTATACAGCAGGGTAAGGGTCACTCACTGTGTAACCGTACAGAGTCAGTGTTTATACAGCAGGGTAAGGGTCACTCACTGTGTAACCGTACAGAGTCAGTGTTTATACAGCAGGGTAAGGGTCACTCACTGTGTAACCGTACAGAGTCAGTGTTTATACAGCAGGGTAAGGGTCACTCACTGTGTAACCGTACAGAGTCAGTGATTATACAGCAGGGTAAGGGTCACTCACTGTGTAACCGTACAGAGTCAGTGTTTATACAGCAGGGTAAGGGTCACTCACTGTGTAACCGTACAGAGTCAGTGTTTATACAGCAGGGTAAGGGTCACTCACGGTGTAACCGTACAGAGTCAGTGTTTATACAGCAGGGTAAGGGTCACTCACTGTGTAACCGTACAGAGTCAGTGTTTATACAGCAGGGTAAGGGTCACTCACTGTGTAACCGTACAGAGTCAGTGTTTATACAGCAGGGTAAGGGTCACTCACTGTGTAACCGTACAGAGTCAGTGTTTATACAGCAGGGTAAGGGTCACTCACTGTGTAACCGTACAGAGTCAGGGTTTATACAGCAGGGTAAGGGTCACTCACTGTGTAACCGTACAGAGTCAGTGTTTATACAGCAGGGTAAGGGTCACTGTGTAACCGTACAGAGTCAGTGTTTATACAGCAGGGTAAGGGTCACTCACTGTGTAACCGTACAGAGTCAGTGTTATACAGCAGGGTAAGGGTCACTCACTGTGTAACCGTACAGAGTCAGTGTTTATACAGCAGGGTAAGGGTCACTCACTGTGTAACCGTACAGAGTCAGTGTTTATACAGCAGGGTAAGGGTCACTCACTGTGTAACCGTACATAGTCAGGGTTTATACAGCAGGGTAAGGGTCACTCACTGTGTAACCGTACAGAGTCAGTGTTTATACAGCAGGGTAAGGGTCACTCACTGTGTAACCGTACAGAGTCAGTGTTTATACAGCAGGGTAAGGGTCACTCACTGTGTAACGGTACAGAGACAGTGTTTATACAGCAGGGTAAGGGTCACTCACTGTGTAACCGTACAGAGTCAGGGTTTATACAGCAGGGTAAGGGTCACTCACTGTGTAACCGTACAGAGTCAGTGTTTATACAGCAGGGTAAGGGTCACTCACTGTGTAACCGTACAGAGTCAGTGTTTATACAGCAGGGTAAGGGTCACTCACTGTGTAACCGTACAGAGTCAGTGTTTATACAGCAGGGTAAGGGTCACTCACTGTGTAACCGTACAGAGTCAGTGTTTATACAGCAGGGTAAGGGTCACTCACTGTGTAACCGTACAGAGTCAGTGTTTATACAGCAGGGTAAGGGTCACTCACTGTGTAACCGTACAGAGTCAGTGTTTATACAGCAGGGTAAGGGTCACTCACTGTGTAACCGTACAGAGTCAGTGTTTATACAGCAGGGTAAGGGTCACTCACTGTGTAACCGTACAGAGTCAGTGTTTATACAGCAGGGTAAGGGTCACTCACTGTGTAACCGTACAGAGTCAGTGTTTATACAGCAGGGTAAGGGTCACTCACTGTGTAACCGTACAGAGTCAGTGTTTATACAGCAGGGTAAGGGTCACTCACTGTGTAACCGTACAGAGTCAGTGTTTATACAGCAGGGTAAGGGTCACTCACTGTGTAACCGTACAGAGTCAGTGTTTATACAGCAGGGTAAGGGTCACTCACTGTGTAACCGTACAGAGTCAGTGTTTATACAGCAGGGTAAGGGTCACTCACTGTGTAACCGTACAGAGTCAGTGTTTATACAGCAGGGTAAGGGTCACTCACTGTGTAACCGTACAGAGTCAGTGTTTATACAGCAGGGTAAGGGTCACTCACTGTGTAACCGTACAGAGTCAGTGTTTATACAGCAGGGTAAGGGTCACTCACTGTGTAACCGTACAGAGTCAGTGTTTATACAGCAGGGTAAGGGTCACTCACTGTGTAACCGTACAGAGTCAGTGTTTATACAGCAGGGTAAGGGTCACTCACTGTGTAACCGTACAGAGTCAGTGTTTATACAGCAGGGTAAGGGTCACTCACTGTGTAACCGTACAGAGTCAGTGTTTATACAGCAGGGTAAGGGTCACTCACTGTGTAACCGTACAGAGTCAGTGTTTATACAGCAGGGTAAGGGTCACTCACTGTGTAACCGTACAGAGTCAGTGTTTATACAGCAGGGTAAGGGTCACTCACTGTGTAACCGTACAGAGTCAGTGTTTATACAGCAGGGTAAGGGTCACTCACTGTGTAACCGTACAGAGTCAGTGTTTATACAGCAGGGTAAGGGTCACTCACTGTGTAACCGTACAGAGTCAGTGTTTATACAGCAGGGTAAGGGTCACTCACTGTGTAACCGTACAGAGTCAGTGTTTATACAGCAGGGTAAGGGTCACTCACTGTGTAACCGTACAGAGTCAGTGTTTATACAGCAGGGTAAGGGTCACTCACTGTGTAACCGTACAGAGTCAGTGTTTATACAGCAGGGTAAGGGTCACTCACTGTGTAACCGTACAGAGTCAGTGTTTATACAGCAGGGTAAGGGTCACTCACTGTGTAACCGTACAGAGTCAGTGTTTATACAGCAGGGTAAGGGTCACTCACTGTGTAACCGTACAGAGTCAGTGTTTATACAGCAGGGTAAGGGTCACTCACTGTGTAACCGTACAGAGTCAGTGTTTATACAGCAGGGTAAGGGTCACTCACTGTGTAACCGTACAGAGTCAGTGTTTATACAGCAGGGTAAGGGTCACTCACTGTGTAACCGTACAGAGTCAGTGTTTATACAGCAGGGTAAGGGTCACTCACTGTGTAACCGTACAGAGTCAGTGTTTATACAGCAGGGTAAGGGTCACTCACTGTGTAACCGTACAGAGTCAGTGTTTATACAGCAGGGTAAGGGTCACTCACTGTGTAACCGTACAGAGTCAGTGTTTATACAGCAGGGTAAGGGTCACTCACTGTGTAACCGTACAGAGTCAGTGTTTATACAGCAGGGTAAGGGTCACTCACTGTGTAACCGTACAGAGTCAGTGTTTATACAGCAGGGTAAGGGTCACTCACTGTGTAACCGTACAGAGTCAGTGTTTATACAGCAGGGTAAGGGTCACTCACTGTGTAACCGTACAGAGTCAGTGTTTATACAGCAGGGTAAGGGTCACTCACTGTGTAACCGTACAGAGTCAGTGTTTATACAGCAGGGTAAGGGTCACTCACTGTGTAACCGTACAGAGTCAGGTTTATACAGCAGGGTAAGGGTCACTCACTGTGTAACCGTACAGAGTCAGTGTTTATACAGCAGGGTAAGGGTCACTCACTGTGTAACCGTACAGAGTCAGTGTTTATACAGCAGGGTAAGGGTCACTCACTGTGTAACCGTACAGAGTCAGTGTTTATACAGCAGGGTAAGGGTCACTCACTGTGTAACCGTACAGAGTCAGTGTTTATACAGCAGGGTAAGGGTCACTCACTGTGTAACCGTACAGAGTCAGTGTTTATACAGCAGGGTAAGGGTCACTCACTGTGTAACCGTACAGAGTCAGTGTTTATACAGCAGGGTAAGGGTCACTCACTGTGTAACCGTACAGAGTCAGTGTTTATACAGCAGGGTAAGGGTCACTCACTGTGTAACCGTACAGAGTCAGTGTTTATACAGCAGGGTAAGGGGTCACTCACTGTGTAACCGTACAGAGTCAGTGTTTATACAGCAGGGTAAGGGTCACTCACTGTGTAACCGTACAGAGTCAGTGTTTATACAGCAGGGTAAGGGTCACTCACTGTGTAACCGTACAGAGTCAGTGTTTATACAGCAGGTTAAGGGTCACTCACTGTGTAACCGTACAGAGTCAGTGTTTATACAGCAGGGTAAGGGTCACTCACTGTGTAACCGTACAGAGTCAGTGTTTATACAGCAGGGTAAGGGTCACTCACTGTGTAACCGTACAGAGTCAGTGTTTATACAGCAGGGTAAGGGTCACTCACTGTGTAACCGTACAGAGTCAGTGTTTATACAGCAGGGTAAGGGTCACTCACTGTGTAACCGTACAGAGTCAGTGTTTATACAGCAGGGTAAGGGTCACTCACTGTGTAACCGTACAGAGTCAGTGTTTATACAGCAGGGTAAGGGTCACTCACTGTGTAACCGTACAGAGTCAGTGTTTATACAGCAGGGTAAGGGTCACTCACTGTGTAACCGTACAGAGTCAGTGTTTATACAGCAGGGTAAGGGTCACTCACTGTGTAACCGTACAGAGTCAGTGTTTATACAGCAGGGTAAGGGTCACTCACTGTGTAACCGTACAGAGTCAGTGTTTATACAGCAGGGTAAGGGTCACTCACTGTGTAACCGTACAGAGTCAGTGTTTATACAGCAGGGTAAGGGTCACTCACTGTGTAACCGTACAGAGTCAGTGTTTATACAGCAGGGTAAGGGTCACTCACTGTGTAACCGTACAGAGTCAGTGTTTATACAGCAGGGTAAGGGTCACTCACTGTGTAACCGTACAGAGTCAGTGTTTATACAGCAGGGTAAGGGTCACTCACTGTGTAACCGTACAGAGTCAGTGTTTATACAGCAGGGTAAGGGTCACTCACTGTGTAACCGTACAGAGTCAGTGTTTATACAGCAGGGTAAGGGTCACTCACTGTGTAACCGTACAGAGTCAGTGTTTATACAGCAGGGTAAGGGTCACTCACTGTGTAACCGTACAGAGTCAGTGTTTATACAGCAGGGTAAGGGTCACTCACTGTGTAACCGTACAGAGTCAGTGTTTATACAGCAGGGTAAGGGTCACTCACTGTGTAACCGTACAGAGTCAGTGTTTATACAGCAGGGTAAGGGTCACTCACTGTGTAACCGTACAGAGTCAGTGTTTATACAGCAGGGTAAGGGTCACTCACTGTGTAACCGTACAGAGTCAGTGTTTATACAGCAGGGTAAGGGTCACTCACTGTGTAACCGTACAGAGTCAGTGTTTATACAGCAGGGTAAGGGTCACTCACTGTGTAACCGTACAGAGTCAGTGTTTATACAGCAGGGTAAGGGTCACTCACTGTGTAACCGTACAGAGTCAGTGTTTATACAGCAGGGTAAGGGTCACTCACTGTGTAACCGTACAGAGTCAGTGTTTATACAGCAGGGTAAGGGTCACTCACTGTGTAACCGTACAGAGTCAGTGTTTATACAGCAGGGTAAGGGTCACTCACTGTGTAACCGTACAGAGTCAGTGTTTATACAGCAGGGTAAGGGTCACTCACTGTGTAACCGTACAGAGTCAGGGTTTATACAGCAGGGTAAGGGTCACTCACTGTGTAACCGTACAGAGTCAGTGTTTATACAGCAGGGTAAGGGTCACTCACTGTGTAACCGTACAGAGTCAGTGTTTATACAGCAGGGTAAGGGTCACTCACTGTGTAACCGTACAGAGTCAGTGTTTATACAGCAGGGTAAGGGTCACTCACTGTGTAACCGTACAGAGTCAGTGTTTATACAGCAGGGTAAGGGTCACTCACTGTGTAACCGTACAGAGTCAGTGTTTATACAGCAGGGTAAGGGTCACTCACTGTGTAACCGTACAGAGTCAGTGTTTATACAGCAGGGTAAGGGTCACTCACTGTGTAACCGTACAGAGTCAGTGTTTATACAGCAGGGTAAGGGTCACTCACTGTGTAACCGTACAGAGTCAGGGTTTATACAGCAGGGTAAGGGTCACTCACTGTGTAACCGTACAGAGTCAGTGTTTATACAGCAGGGTAAGGGTCACTCACTGTGTAACCGTACAGAGTCAGTGTTTATACAGCAGGGTAAGGGTCACTCACTGTGTAACCGTACAGAGTCAGTGTTTATACAGCAGGGTAAGGGTCACTCACTGTGTAACCGTACAGAGTCAGTGTTTATACAGCAGGGTAAGGGTCACTCACTGTGTAACCGTACAGAGTCAGTGTTTATACAGCAGGGTAAGGGTCACTCACTGTGTAACCGTACAGAGTCAGTGTTTATACAGCAGGGTAAGGGTCACTCACTGTGTAACCGTACAGAGTCAGTGTTTATACAGCAGGGTAAGGGTCACTCACTGTGTAACCGTACAGAGTCAGTGTTTATACAGCAGGGTAAGGGTCACTCACTGTGTAACCGTACAGAGTCAGTGTTTATACAGCAGGGTAAGGGTCACTGTGTAACCGTACAGAGTCAGGGTTTATACAGCAGGGTAAGGGTCACTCACTGTGTAACCGTACAGAGTCAGGTGTTTATACAGCAGGGTAAGGGTCACTCACTGTGTAACCGTACAGAGTCAGTGTTTATACAGCAGGGTAAGGGTCACTCACTGTGTAACCGTACAGAGTCAGTGTTTATACAGCAGGGTAAGGGTCACTCACTGTGTAACCGTACAGAGTCAGTGTTTATACAGCAGGGTAAGGGTCACTCACTGTGTAACCGTACAGAGTCAGTGTTTATACAGCAGGGTAAGGGTCACTCACTGTGTAACCGTACAGAGTCAGTGTTTATACAGCAGGGTAAGGGTCACTCACTGTGTAACCGTACAGAGTCAGTGTTTATACAGCAGGGTAAGGGTCACTGTGTAACCGTACAGAGTCAGGGTTTATACAGCAGGGTAAGGGTCACTCACTGTGTAACCGTACAGAGTCAGTGTTTATACAGCAGGGTAAGGGTCACTCACTGTGTAACCGTACAGAGTCAGTGTTTATACAGCAGGGTAAGGGTCACTCACTGTGTAACCGTACAGAGTCAGTGTTTATACAGCAGGGTAAGGGTCACTGTGTAACCGTACAGAGTCAGGTTTATACAGCAGGGTAAGGGTCACTCACTGTGTAACCGTACAGAGTCAGTGTTTATACAGCAGGGTAAGGGTCACTCACTGTGTAACCGTACAGAGTCAGTGTTTATACAGCAGGGTAAGGGTCACTCACTGTGTAACCGTACAGAGTCAGTGTTTATACAGCAGGGTAAGGGTCACTCACTGTGTAACCGTACAGAGTCAGTGTTTATACAGCAGGGTAAGGGTCACTCACTGTGTAACCGTACAGAGTCAGGTTTATACAGCAGGGTAAGGGTCACTCACTGTGTAACCGTACAGAGTCAGTGTTTATACAGCAGGGTAAGGGTCACTCACTGTGTAACCGTACAGAGTCAGTGTTTATACAGCAGGGTAAGGGTCACTCACTGTGTAACCGTACAGAGTCAGTGTTTATACAGCAGGGTAAGGGTCACTCACTGTGTAACCGTACAGAGTCAGTGTTTATACAGCAGGGTAAGGGTCACTCACTGTGTAACCGTACAGAGTCAGTGTTTATACAGCAGGGTAAGGGTCACTGTGTAACCGTACAGAGTCAGGGTTTATACAGCAGGGTAAGGGTCACTCACTGTGTAACCGTACAGAGTCAGTGTTTATACAGCAGGGTAAGGGTCACTCACTGTGTAACCGTACAGAGTCAGTGTTTATACAGCAGGGTAAGGGTCACTCACTGTGTAACCGTACAGAGTCAGTGTTTATACAGCAGGGTAAGGGTCACTGTGTAACCGTACAGAGTCAGTGTTTATACAGCAGGGTAAGGGTCACTCACTGTGTAACCGTACAGAGTCAGTGTTTATACAGCAGGGTAAGGGTCACTCACTGTGTAACCGTACAGAGTCAGTGTTTATTCAGCAGGGTAAGGGTCACTCACTGTGTAACCGTACAGAGTCAGTGTTTATACAGCAGGGTAAGGGTCACTCACTGTGTAACCGTACAGAGTCAGTGTTTATACAGCAGGGTAAGGGTCACTCACTGTGTAACCGTACAGAGTCAGTGTTTATACAGCAGGGTAAGGGTCACTCACTGTGTAACCGTACAGAGTCAGTGTTTATACAGCAGGGTAAGGGTCACTCACTGTGTAACCGTACAGAGTCAGTGTTTATACAGCAGGGTAAGGGTCACTCACTGTGTAACCGTACAGAGTCAGTGTTTATACAGCAGGGTAAGGGTCACTCACTGTGTAACCGTACAGAGTCAGTGTTTATACAGCAGGGTAAGGGTCACTCACTGTGTAACCGTACAGAGTCAGTGTTTATACAGCAGGGTAAGGGTCACTCACTGTGTAACCGTACAGAGTCAGTGTTTATACAGCAGGGTAAGGGTCACTCACTGTGTAACCGTACAGAGTCAGTGTTTATACAGCAGGGTAAGGGTCACTCACTGTGTAACCGTACAGAGTCAGTGTTTATACAGCAGGGTAAGGGTCACTCACTGTGTAACCGTACAGAGTCAGTGTTTATTCAGCAGGGTAAGGGTCACTCACTGTGTAACCGTACAGAGTCAGTGTTTATACAGCAGGGTAAGGGTCACTCACTGTGTAACCGTACAGAGTCAGTGTTTATACAGCAGGGTAAGGGTCACTCACTGTGTAACCGTACAGAGTCAGTGTTTATACAGCAGGGTAAGGGTCACTCACTGTGTAACCGTACAGAGTCAGTGTTTATTCAGCAGGGTAAGGGTCACTCACTGTGTAACCGTACAGAGTCAGTGTTTATACAGCAGGGTAAGGGTCACTCACTGTGTAACCGTACAGAGTCAGTGTTTATACAGCAGGGTAAGGGTCACTCACTGTGTAACCGTACAGAGTCAGTGTTTATACAGCAGGGTAAGGGTCACTCACTGTGTAACCGTACAGAGTCAGTGTTTATACAGCAGGGTAAGGGTCACTCACTGTGTAACCGTACAGAGTCAGTGTTTATACAGCAGGGTAAGGGTCACTCACTGTGTAACCGTACAGAGTCAGTGTTTATACAGCAGGGTAAGGGTCACTCACTGTGTAACCGTACAGAGTCAGTGTTTATACAGCAGGGTAAGGGTCACTCACTGTGTAACCGTACAGAGTCAGGTTTATACAGCAGGGTAAGGGTCACTCACTGTGTAACCGTACAGAGTCAGTGTTTATACAGCAGGGTAAGGGTCACTCACTGTGTAACCGTACAGAGTCAGTGTTTATACAGCAGGGTAAGGGTCACTCACTGTGTAACCGTACAGAGTCAGTGTTTATACAGCAGGGTAAGGGTCACTCACTGTGTAACCGTACAGAGTCAGTGTTTATACAGCAGGGTAAGGGTCACTCACTGTGTAACCGTACAGAGTCAGTGTTTATACAGCAGGGTAAGGGTCACTCACTGTGTAACCGTACAGAGTCAGTGTTTATACAGCAGGGTAAGGGTCACTCACTGTGTAACCGTACAGAGTCAGTGTTTATACAGCAGGGTAAGGGTCACTCACTGTGTAACCGTACAGAGTCAGTGTTTATACAGCAGGGTAAGGGTCACTCACTGTGTAACCGTACAGAGTCAGTGTTTATACAGCAGGGTAAGGGTCACTCACTGTGTAACCGTACAGAGTCAGTGTTTATACAGCAGGGTAAGGGTCACTCACTGTGTAACCGTACAGAGTCAGGGTTTATACAGCAGGGTAAGGGTCACTCACTGTGTAACCGTACAGAGTCAGTGTTTATACAGCAGGGTAAGGGTCACTCACTGTGTAACCGTACAGAGTCAGTGTTTATACAGCAGGGTAAGGGTCACTCACTGTGTAACCGTACAGAGTCAGTGTTTATACAGCAGGGTAAGGGTCACTCACTGTGTAACCGTACAGAGTCAGTGTTTATACAGCAGGGTAAGGGTCACTCACTGTGTAACCGTACAGAGTCAGTGTTTATACAGCAGGGTAAGGGTCACTCACTGTGTAACCGTACAGAGTCAGTGTTTATACAGCAGGGTAAGGGTCACTCACTGTGTAACCGTACAGAGTCAGGGTTTATACAGCAGGGTAAGGGTCACTCACTGTGTAACCGTACAGAGTCAGTGTTTATACAGCAGGGTAAGGGTCACTCACTGTGTAACCGTACAGA
The DNA here is from genome assembly GCF_020745735.1 of Hemiscyllium ocellatum. Classification (NCBI taxonomy): domain Eukaryota; kingdom Metazoa; phylum Chordata; class Chondrichthyes; order Orectolobiformes; family Hemiscylliidae; genus Hemiscyllium; species Hemiscyllium ocellatum. Next base: position 55,933 of record NW_026867971.1, on the reverse strand, counting down.
GTCAGGGTTTATACAGCAGGGTAAGGGTCACTCACTGTGTAACCGTACAGAGTCAGTGTTTATACAGCAGGGTAAGGGTCACTCACTGTGTAACCGTACAGAGTCAGTGTTTATACAGCAGGGTAAGGGTCACTCACTGTGTAACCGTACAGAGTCAGTGTTTATACAGCAGGGTAAGGGTCACTCACTGTGTAACCGTACAGAGTCAGTGTTTATACAGCAGGGTAAGGGTCACTCACTGTGTAACCGTACAGAGTCAGTGTTTATACAGCAGGGTAAGGGTCACTCACTGTGTAACCGTACAGAGTCAGGGTTTATACAGCAGGGTAAGGGTCACTCACTGTGTAACCGTACAGAGTCAGTGTTTATACAGCAGGGTAAGGGTCACTCACTGTGTAACCGTACAGAGTCAGTGTTTATACAGCAGGGTAAGGGTCACTCACTGTGTAACCGTACAGAGTCAGTGTTTATACAGCAGGGTAAGGGTCACTCACTGTGTAACCGTACAGAGTCAGTGTTTATACAGCAGGGTAAGGGTCACTCACTGTGTAACCGTACAGAGTCAGTGTTTATACAGCAGGGTAAGGGTCACTCACTGTGTAACCGTACAGAGTCAGTGTTTATACAGCAGGGTAAGGGTCACTCACTGTGTAACCGTACAGAGTCAGGGTTTATACAGCAGGGTAAGGGTCACTCACTGTGTAACCGTACAGAGTCAGTGTTTATACAGCAGGGTAAGGGTCACTCACTGTGTAACCGTACAGAGTCAGTGTTTATACAGCAGGGTAAGGGTCACTCACTGTGTAACCGTACAGAGTCAGTGTTTATACAGCAGGGTAAGGGTCACTCACTGTGTAACCGTACAGAGTCAGTGTTTATACAGCAGGGTAAGGGTCACTCACTGTGTAACCGTACAGAGTCAGTGTTTATACAGCAGGGTAAGGGTCACTCACTGTGTAACCGTACAGAGTCAGTGTTTATACAGCAGGGTAAGGGTCACTCACTGTGTAACCGTACAGAGTCAGTGTTTATACAGCAGGGTAAGGGTCACTCACTGTGTAACCGTACAGAGTCAGTGTTTATACAGCAGGGTAAGGGTCACTCACTGTGTAACCGTACAGAGTCAGTGTTTATACAGCAGGGTAAGGGTCACTCACTGTGTAACCGTACAGAGTCAGTGTTTATACAGCAGGGTAAGGGTCACTCACTGTGTAACCGTACAGAGTCAGTGTTTATACAGCAGGGTAAGGGTCACTCACTGTGTAACCGTACAGAGTCAGTGTTTATACAGCAGGGTAAGGGTCACTCACTGTGTAACCGTACAGAGTCAGTGTTTATACAGCAGGGTAAGGGTCACTCACTGTGTAACCGTACAGAGTCAGTGTTTATACAGCAGGGTAAGGGTCACTCACTGTGTAACCGTACAGAGTCAGGGTTTATACAGCAGGGTAAGGGTCACTCACTGTGTAACCGTACAGAGTCAGGGTTTATACAGCAGGGTAAGGGTCACTCACTGTGTAACCGTACAGAGTCAGTGTTTATACAGCAGGGTAAGGGTCACTCACTGTGTAACCGTACAGAGTCAGTGTTTATACAGCAGGGTAAGGGTCACTCACTGTGTAACCGTACAGAGTCAGTGTTTATACAGCAGGGTAAGGGTCACTCACTGTGTAACCGTACAGAGTCAGTGTTTATACAGCAGGGTAAGGGTCACTCACTGTGTAACCGTACAGAGTCAGTGTTTATACAGCAGGGTAAGGGTCACTCACTGTGTAACCGTACAGAGTCAGTGTTTATACAGCAGGGTAAGGGTCACTCACTGTGTAACCGTACAGAGTCAGTGTTTATACAGCAGGGTAAGGGTCACTCACTGTGTAACCGTACAGAGTCAGTGTTTATACAGCAGGGTAAGGGTCACTCACTGTGTAACCGTACAGAGTCAGTGTTTATACAGCAGGGTAAGGGTCACTCACTGTGTAACCGTACAGAGTCAGTGTTTATACAGCAGGGTAAGGGTCACTCACTGTGTAACCGTACAGAGTCAGTGTTTATACAGCAGGGTAAGGGTCACTCACTGTGTAACCGTACAGAGTCAGTGTTTATACAGCAGGGTAAGGGTCACTCACTGTGTAACCGTACAGAGTCAGGTTTATACAGCAGGGTAAGGGTCACTCACTGTGTAACCGTACAGAGTCAGTGTTTATACAGCAGGGTAAGGGTCACTCACTGTGTAACCGTACAGAGTCAGGGTTTATACAGCAGGGTAAGGGTCACTCACTGTGTAACCGTACAGAGTCAGGTTTATACAGCAGGGTAAGGGTCACTCACTGTGTAACCGTACAGAGTCAGTGTTTATACAGCAGGGTAAGGGTCACTCACTGTGTAACCGTACAGAGTCAGTGTTTATACAGCAGGGTAAGGGTCACTCACTGTGTAACCGTACAGAGTCAGTGTTTATACAGCAGGGTAAGGGTCACTCACTGTGTAACCGTACAGAGTCAGTGTTTATACAGCAGGGTAAGGGTCACTCACTGTGTAACCGTACAGAGTCAGTGTTTATACAGCAGGGTAAGGGTCACTCACTGTGTAACCGTACAGAGTCAGGGTTTATACAGCAGGGTAAGGGTCACTCACTGTGTAACCGTACAGAGTCAGGGTTTATACAGCAGGGTAAGGGTCACTCACTGTGTAACCGTACAGAGTCAGTGTTTTATACAGCAGGGTAAGGGTCACTCACTGTGTAACCGTACAGAGTCAGGGTTTATACAGCAGGGTAAGGGTCACTCACTGTGTAACCGTACAGAGTCAGGTTTATACAGCAGGGTAAGGGTCACTCACTGTGTAACCGTACAGAGTCAGTGTTTATACAGCAGGGTAAGGGTCACTCACTGTGTAACCGTACAGAGTCAGTGTTTATACAGCAGGGTAAGGGTCACTCACTGTGTAACCGTACAGAGTCAGTGTTTATACAGCAGGGTAAGGGTCACTCACTGTGTAACCGTACAGAGTCAGTGTTTATACAGCAGGGTAAGGGTCACTCACTGTGTAACCGTACAGAGTCAGTGTTTATACAGCAGGGTAAGGGTCACTCACTGTGTAACCGTACAGAGTCAGTGTTTATACAGCAGGGTAAGGGTCACTCACTGTGTAACCGTACAGAGTCAGGGTTTATACAGCAGGGTAAGGGTCACTCACTGTGTAACCGTACAGAGTCAGTGTTTATTCAGCAGGGTAAGGGTCACTCACTGTGTAACCGTACAGAGTCAGTGTTTATACAGCAGGGTAAGGGTCACTCACTGTGTAACCGTACAGAGTCAGGGTTTATACAGCAGGGTAAGGGTCACTCACTGTGTAACCGTACAGAGTCAGTGTTTATACAGCAGGGTAAGGGTCACTCACTGTGTAACCGTACAGAGTCAGTGTTTATACAGCAGGGTAAGGGTCACTCACTGTGTAACCGTACAGAGTCAGTGTTTATACAGCAGGGTAAGGGTCACTCACTGTGTAACCGTACAGAGTCAGTGTTTATACAGCAGGGTAAGGGTCACTCACTGTGTAACCGTACAGAGTCAGTGTTTATACAGCAGGGTAAGGGTCACTCACTGTGTAACCGTACAGAGTCAGTGTTTATACAGCAGGGTAAGGGTCACTCACTGTGTAACCGTACAGAGTCAGTGTTTATACAGCAGGGTAAGGGTCACTCACTGTGTAACCGTACAGAGTCAGTGTTTATACAGCAGGGTAAGGGTCACTCACTGTGTAACCGTACAGAGTCAGTGTTTATACAGCAGGGTAAGGGTCACTCACTGTGTAACCGTACAGAGTCAGTGTTTATACAGCAGGGTAAGGGTCACTCACTGTGTAACCGTACAGAGTCAGTGTTTATACAGCAGGGTAAGGGTCACTCACTGTGTAACCGTACAGAGTCAGTGTTTATACAGCAGGGTAAGGGTCACTCACTGTGTAACCGTACAGAGTCAGGGTTTATACAGCAGGGTAAGGGTCACTCACTGTGTAACCGTACAGAGTCAGTGTTTATACAGCAGGGTAAGGGTCACTCACTGTGTAACCGTACAGAGTCAGTGTTTATACAGCAGGGTAAGGGTCACTCACTGTGTAACCGTACAGAGTCAGTGTTTATACAGCAGGGTAAGGGTCACTCACTGTGTAACCGTACAGAGTCAGTGTTTATACAGCAGGGTAAGGGTCACTCACTGTGTAACCGTACAGAGTCAGGGTTTATACAGCAGGGTAAGGGTCACTCACTGTGTAACCGTACAGAGTCAGTGTTTATACAGCAGGGTAAGGGTCACTCACTGTGTAACCGTACAGAGTCAGTGTTTATACAGCAGGGTAAGGGTCACTCACTGTGTAACCGTACAGAGTCAGGGTTTATACAGCAGGGTAAGGGTCACTCACTGTGTAACCGTACAGAGTCAGTGTTTATACAGCAGGGTAAGGGTCACTCACTGTGTAACCGTACAGAGTCAGTGTTTATACAGCAGGGTAAGGGTCACTCACTGTGTAACCGTACAGAGTCAGTGATTATACAGCAGGGTAAGGGTCACTCACTGTGTAACCGTACAGAGTCAGGTTTATACAGCAGGGTAAGGGTCACTCACTGTGTAACCGTACAGAGTCAGTGTTTATACAGCAGGGTAAGGGTCACTCACTGTGTAACCGTACAGAGTCAGTGTTTATACAGCAGGGTAAGGGTCACTCACTGTGTAACCGTACAGAGTCAGTGTTTATACAGCAGGGTAAGGGTCACTCACTGTGTAACCGTACAGAGTCAGTGTTTATACAGCAGGGTAAGGGTCACTCACTGTGTAACCGTACAGAGTCAGGGTTTATACAGCAGGGTAAGGGTCACTCACTGTGTAACCGTACAGAGTCAGTGTTTATACAGCAGGGTAAGGGTCACTCACTGTGTAACCGTACAGAGTCAGTGTTTATACAGCAGGGTAAGGGTCACTCACTGTGTAACCGTACAGAGTCAGTGTTTATACAGCAGGGTAAGGGTCACTCACTGTGTAACCGTACAGAGTCAGTGTTTATACAGCAGGGTAAGGGTCACTCACTGTGTAACCGTACAGAGTCAGTGTTTATACAGCAGGGTAAGGGTCACTCACTGTGTAACCGTACAGAGTCAGTGTTTATACAGCAGGGTAAGGGTCACTCACTGTGTAACCGTACAGAGTCAGTGTTTATACAGCAGGGTAAGGGTCACTCACTGTGTAACCGTACAGAGTCAGTGTTTATACAGCAGGGTAAGGGTCACTCACTGTGTAACCGTACAGAGTCAGTGTTTATACAGCAGGGTAAGGGTCACTCACTGTGTAACCGTACAGAGTCAGTGTTTATACAGCAGGGTAAGGGTCACTCACTGTGTAACCGTACAGAGTCAGTGTTTATACAGCAGGGTAAGGGTCACTCACTGTGTAACCGTACAGAGTCAGTGTTTATACAGCAGGGTAAGGGTCACTCACTGTGTAACCGTACAGAGTCAGTGTTTATACAGCAGGGTAAGGGTCACTCACTGTGTAACCGTACAGAGTCAGGGTTTATACAGCAGGGTAAGGGTCACTCACTGTGTAACCGTACAGAGTCAGTGTTTATACAGCAGGGTAAGGGTCACTCACTGTGTAACCGTACAGAGTCAGTGTTTATACAGCAGGGTAAGGGTCACTCACTGTGTAACCGTACAGAGTCAGGGTTTATACAGCAGGGTAAGGGTCACTCACTGTGTAACCGTACAGAGTCAGTGTTTATACAGCAGGGTAAGGGTCACTCACTGTGTAACCGTACAGAGTCAGTGTTTATACAGCAGGGTAAGGGTCACTCACTGTGTAACCGTACAGAGTCAGTGTTTATACAGCAGGGTAAGGGTCACTCACTGTGTAACCGTACAGAGTCAGTGTTTATACAGCAGGGTAAGGGTCACTCACTGTGTAACCGTACAGAGTCAGTGTTTATACAGCAGGGTAAGGGTCACTCACTGTGTAACCGTACAGAGTCAGTGTTTATACAGCAGGGTAAGGGTCACTCACTGTGTAACAGTACAGAGTCAGTGTTTATACAGCAGGGTAAGGGTCACTCACTGTGTAACCGTACAGAGTCAGTGTTTATACAGCAGGGTAAGGGTCACTCACTGTGTAACCGTACAGAGTCAGTGTTTATACAGCAGGGTAAGGGTCACTCACTGTGTAACCGTACAGAGTCAGGTTTATACAGCAGGGTAAGGGTCACTCACTGTGTAACCGTACAGAGTCAGTGTTTATACAGCAGGGTAAGGGTCACTCACTGTGTAACCGTACAGAGTCAGTGTTTATACAGCAGGGTAAGGGTCACTCACTGTGTAACCGTACAGAGTCAGTGTTTATACAGCAGGGTAAGGGTCACTCACTGTGTAACCGTACAGAGTCAGTGTTTATACAGCAGGGTAAGGGTCACTCACTGTGTAACCGTACAGAGTCAGGGTTTATACAGCAGGGTAAGGGTCACTCACTGTGTAACCGTACAGAGTCAGTGTTTATACAGCAGGGTAAGGGTCACTCACTGTGTAACCGTACAGAGTCAGTGTTTATACAGCAGGGTAAGGGTCACTCACTGTGTAACCGTACAGAGTCAGTGTTTTATACAGCAGGGTAAGGGTCACTCACTGTGTAACCGTACAGAGTCAGTGTTTATACAGCAGGGTAAGGGTCACTCACTGTGTAACCGTACAGAGTCAGTGTTTATACAGCAGGGTAAGGGTCACTCACTGTGTAACCGTACAGAGTCAGTGTTTATACAGCAGGGTAAGGGTCACTCACTGTGTAACCGTACAGAGTCAGTGTTTATACAGCAGGGTAAGGGTCACTCACTGTGTAACCGTACAGAGTCAGTGTTTATACAGCAGGGTAAGGGTCACTCACTGTGTAACCGTACAGAGTCAGTGTTTATACAGCAGGGTAAGGGTCACTCACTGTGTAACCGTACAGAGTCAGTGTTTATACAGCAGGGTAAGGGTCACTCACTGTGTAACCGTACAGAGTCAGTGTTTATACAGCAGGGTACGGGTCACTCACTGTGTAACCGTACAGAGTCAGTGTTTATACAGCAGGGTAAGGTCACTCACTGTGTAACCGTACAGAGTCAGTGTTTATACAGCAGGGTAAGGGTCACTCACTGTGTAACCGTACAGAGTCAGGGTTTATACAGCAGGGTAAGGGTCACTCACTGTGTAACCGTACAGAGTCAGTGTTTATACAGCAGGGTAAGGGTCACTCACTGTGTAACCGTACAGAGTCAGTGTTTATACAGCAGGGTAAGGGTCACTCACTGTGTAACCGTTACAGAGTCAGTGTTTATACAGCAGGGTAAGGGTCACTCACTGTGTAACCGTACAGAGTCAGTGTTTATACAGCAGGGTAAGGGTCACTCACTGTGTAACCGTACAGAGTCAGTGTTTATACAGCAGGGTAAGGGTCACTCACTGTGTAACCGTACAGAGTCAGTGTTTATACAGCAGGGTAAGGGTCACTCACTGTGTAACCGTACAGAGTCAGTGTTTATACAGCAGGGTAGGGTCACTCACTGTGTAACCGTACAGAGTCAGTGTTTATACAGCAGGGTAAGGGTCACTCACTGTGTAACCGTACAGAGTCAGTGTTTATACAGCAGGGTAAGGGTCACTCACTGTGTAACCGTACAGAGTCAGGGTTTATACAGCAGGGTAAGGGTCACTCACTGTGTAACCGTACAGAGTCAGTGTTTATACAGCAGGGTAAGGGTCACTCACTGTGTAACCGTACAGAGTCAGGGTTTATACAGCAGGGTAAGGGTCACTCACTGTGTAACCGTACAGAGTCAGGGTTTATACAGCAGGGTAAGGGTCACTCACTGTGTAACCGTACAGAGTCAGTGTTTATACAGCAGGGTAAGGGTCACTCACTGTGTAACCGTACAGAGTCAGTGTTTATACAGCAGGGTAAGGGTCACTCACTGTGTAACCGTACAGAGTCAGTGTTTATACAGCAGGGTAAGGGTCACTCACTGTGTAACCGTACAGAGTCAGTGTTTATACAGCAGGGTCAGGGTCACACACTGTGTAACCGTACAGAGTCAGTGTTTATTCAGCAGGGTCAGGGTCACTCACTGTGTAACCGTACAGAGTCAGTGTTTATACAGCAGGGTAAGGGTCACTCACTGTGTAACCGTACAGAGTCAGGGTTTATACAGCAGGGTAAGTGTCACTCACTGTGTAACCGTACAGAGTCAGTGTTTATACAGCAGGGTAAGGGTCACTCACTGTGTAACCGTACAGAGTCAGTGTTTATACAGCAGGGTAAGGGTCACTCACTGTGTAACCGTACAGAGTCAGTGTTTATACAGCAGGGTAAGGGTCACTCACTGAGTAACCGTACAGAGTCAGTGTTTATACAGCAGGGTAAGGGTCACTCACTGTGTAACCGTACAGAGTCAGGGTTTATACAGCAGGGTAAGGGTCACTCACTGTGTAACCGTACAGAGTCAGTGTTTATACAGCAGGGTAAGGGTCACTCACTGTGTAACCGTACAGAGTCAGTGTTATACAGCAGGGTAAGGGTCACTCACTGTGTAACCGTACAGAGTCAGTGTTTATACAGCAGGGTAAGGGTCACTCACTGTGTAACCGTACAGAGTCAGTGTTTATACAGCAGGGTAAGGGTCACTCACTGTGTAACCGTACAGAGTCAGGGTTTATACAGCAGGGTAAGGGTCACTCACTGTGTAACCGTACAGAGTCAGGTTTATACAGCAGGGTAAGGGTCACTCACTGTGTAACCGTACAGAGTCAGTGTTTATACAGCAGGGTAAGGGTCACTCACTTTGTAACCGTACAGAGTCAGTGTTTATACAGCAGGGTAAGGGTCACTCACTGTGTAACCGTACAGAGTCAGTGTTTATACAGCAGGGTAAGGGTCACTCACTGTGTAACCGTACAGAGTCAGTGTTTATACAGCAGGGTAAGGGTCACTCACTGTGTAACCGTACAGAGTCAGTGTTTATACAGCAGGGTAAGGGTCACTGTGTAACCGTACAGTGTCAGGGTTTATACAGCAGGGTAAGGGTCACTCCCTGTGTAACCGTACAGAGTCAGTGTTTATACAGCAGGGTAAGGGTCACTCACTGTGTACCCGCACAGAGTCGGTGTTTATACAGCAGGGTAAGGGTCACTCACTGTGTAACCGTACAGAGTCAGTGTTTATACAGCAGGGTAAGGGTCACTCACTGTGTAACCGTACAGAGTCAGGTTTATACAGCAGGGTAAGGGGTCACTCACTGTGTAACCGTACAGAGTCAGTGTTTATACAGCAGGGTAAGGGTCACTCACTGTGTAACCGTACAGAGTCAGTGTTTATACAGCAGGGTAAGGGTCACTCACTGTGTAACCGTACAGAGTCAGTGTTTATACAGCAGGGTAAGGGTCACTCACTGTGTAACCGTACAGAGTCAGTGTTTATACAGCAGGGTAAGGGTCACTCACTGTGTAACCGTACAGAGTCAGTGTTTATACAGCAGGGTAAGGGTCACTCACTGTGTAACCGTACAGAGTCAGTGTTTATACAGCAGGGTAAGGGTCACTCACTGTGTAACCGTACAGAGTCAGGTGTTTATACAGCAGGGTAAGGGTCACTCACTGTGTAACCGTACAGAGTCAGTGTTTATACAGCAGGGTAAGGGTCACTCACTGTGTAACCGTACAGAGTCAGTGTTTATACAGCAGGGTAAGGGTCACTCACTGTGTAACCGTACAGAGTCAGTGTTTATACAGCAGGGTAAGGGTCACTCACTGTGTAACCGTACAGAGTCAGTGTTTATACAGCAGGGTAAGGGTCACTGTGTAACCGTACAGAGTCAGTGTTTATACAGCAGGGTAAGGGTCACTCACTGTGTAACCGTACAGAGTCAGGGTTTATACAGCAGGGTAAGGGTCACTCACTGTGTAACCGTACAGAGTCAGTGTTTATACAGCAGGGTAAGGGTCACTCACTGTGTAACCGTACAGAGTCAGGGATTATACAGCAGGGTAAGGGTCACTCACTGTGTAACCGTACAGAGTCAGTGTTTATACAGCAGGGTAAGGGTCACTCACTGTGTAACCGTACAGAGTCAGTGTTTATACAGCAGGGTAAGGGTCACTCACGGTGTAACCGTACAGAGTCAGTGTTTATACAGCAGGGTAAGGGTCACTCACTGTGTAACCGTACAGAGTCAGTGTTTATACAGCAGGGTAAGGGTCACTGTGTAACCGTACAGTGTCAGTGTTTATACAGCAGGGTAAGGGTCACTCCCTGTGTAACCGTACAGAGTCAGTGTTTATACAGCAGGGTAAGGGTCACTCACTGTGTACCCGTACAGAGTCAGTGTTTATACAGCAGGGTAAGGGTCACTCACTGTGTAACCGTACAGAGTCAGTGTTTATACAGCAGGGTAAGGGTCTCACTGTGTAACCGTACAGAGTCAGGGTTTATACAGCAGGGTAAGGGTCACTCACTGTGTAACCGTACAGAGTCAGGGTTTATACAGCAGGGTAAGGGTCACTCACTGTGTAACCGTACAGAGTCAGGGTTTATACAGCAGGGTAAGGGTCACTCACTGTGTACCGTACAGTGTCAGTGTTTATACAGCAGGGTAAGGGTCACTCACTGTGTAACCGTACATAGTCAGGGTTTATACAGCAGGGTAAGGGTCACTCACTGTGTAACCGTACAGAGTCAGTGTTTATTCAGCAGGGTAAGGGTCACTCACTGTGTAACCGTACAGAGTCAGTGTTTATACAGCAGGGTAAGGGTCACTCACTGTGTAACCGTACAGAGACGGTGTTTATACAGCAGGGTAAGGGTCACTCACTGTGTAACCGTACAGAGTCAGTGTTTATACAGCAGGGTAAGGGTCACTCATGTGTAACCGTACAGAGTCAGTGTTTATACAGCAGGGTAAGGGTCACTCACTGTGTAACCGTACAGAGTCAGTGTTTTATACAGCAGGGTAAGGTCACTCACTGTGTAACCGTACAGAGTCAGTGTTTATACAGCAGGGTAAGGGTCACTCACTGTGTAACCGTACAGAGTCAGTGTTTATACAGCAGGGTAAGGGTCTCACTGTGTAACCGTACAGAGTCAGGGTTTATACTGCAGGGTAAGGGTCACTCACTGTGTAACCGTACAGAGTCAGTGTTTATACAGCAGGGTAAGGGTCACTCACAGTGTAACGGTACAGAGTCAGTGTTTATACAGCAGGGTACGGGTCACTCACTGTGTAACCGTACAGAGACAGGGTTTATACAGCAGGGTAAGGGTCACTCACTGTGTAACCGTACAGAGTCAGTGTTTATACAGCAGGATAAGGGTCACTCACTGTGTAACCGTACAGGGTCAGTGTTTATACAGCAGGGTAAGGGTCACTCACTGTGTAACCGTACAGAGTCAGTGTTTATACAGCAGGGTAAGGGTCACTCTGTAACCGTACAGAGTCAGTGTTTATACAGCAGGGTAAGGGTCACTCACTGTGTAACCGTACAGAGTCAGTGTTTATACAGCAGGGTAAGGGTCACTCACTGTGTAACCGTACAGAGTCAGTGTTTATACAGCAGGGTAAGGGTCACTCACTGTGTAACCGTACAGAGTCAGGTTTATACAGCAGGGTAAGGGTCACTCACTGTGTAACCGTACAGAGTCAGGGTTTATACAGCAGGGTAAGGGTCACTCACTGTGTAACCGTACAGAGTCAGGGTTTATTCAGCAGGGTAAGGGTCACTCACTGTGTAACCGTACAGAGTCAGTGTTTATACAGCAGGGTAAGGGTCACTCACTGTGTAACCGTACAGAGTCAGTGTTTATTCAGCAGGGTAAGGGTCACTCACTGTGTAACCGTACAGAGTCAGGGTTTATTCAGCAGGGTAAGGGTCACTCACTGTGTAACCGTACAGGTCAGTGTTTATACAGCAGGGTAAGGGTCACTCACTGTGTAACCGTACAGAGTCAGTGTTTATACAGCAGGGTAAGGGTCACTCACTGTGTAACCGTACAGAGTCAGTGTTTATACAGCAGGGTAAGGGTCACTCACTGTGTAACCGTACAGAGTCAGTGTTTATACAGCAGGGTAAGGGTCACTCACTGTGTAACCGTACAGAGTCAGTGTTTATACAGCAGGGTAAGGGTCACTGTGTAACCGTACAGAGTCAGGGTTTATACAGCAGGGTAAGGGTCACTCACTGTGTAACCGTACAGAGTCAGTGTTTATACAGCAGGGTAAGGGTCACTCACTGTGTAACCGTACAGAGTCAGTGTTTATTCAGCAGGGTAAGGGTCACTCACTGTGTAACCGTACAGAGTCAGTGTTTATACAGCAGGGTAAGGGTCACTCACTGTGTAACCGTACAGAGTCAGTGTTTATACAGCAGGGTAAGGGTCACTCACTGTGTAACCGTACAGAGTCAGTGTTTATACAGCAGGGTAAGGGTCACTCACTGTGTAACCGTACAGAGTCAGTGTTTATACAGCAGGGTAAGGGTCACTCACTGTGTAACCGTACAGAGTCAGTGTTTATACAGCAGGGTAAGGGTCACTCACTGTGTAACCGTACAGAGTCAGGGTTTATACAGCAGGGTAAGGGTCACTCACTGTGTAACCGTACAGAGTCAGTGTTTATACAGCAGGGTAAGGGTCACTCACTGTGTAACCGTACAGAGTCAGTGTTTATACAGCAGGGTAAGGGTCACTCACTGTGTAACCGTACAGAGTCAGTGTTTATACAGCAGGGTAAGGGTCACTCACTGTGTAACCGTACAGAGTCAGGGTTTATACAGCAGGGTAAGGGTCACTCACTGTGTAACCGTACAGAGTCAGTGTTTATACAGCAGGGTAAGGGTCACTCACTGTGTAACCGTACAGAGTCAGTGTTTATACAGCAGGGTAAGGGTCACTCACTGTGTAACCGTACAGAGTCAGTGTTTATTCAGCAGGGTAAGGGTCACTCACTGTGTAACCGTACAGAGTCAGTGTTTATACAGCAGGGTAAGGGTCACTCACTGTGTAACCGTACAGAGTCAGGGTTTATACAGCAGGGTAAGGGTCACTCACTGTGTAACCGTACAGAGTCAGGGTTTATACAGCAGGGTAAGGGTCACTCACTGTGTAACCGTACAGAGTCAGGGTTTATTCAGCAGGGTAAGGGTCACTCACTGTGTAACCGTACAGGGTCAGTGTTTATACAGCAGGGTAAGGGTCACTCACTGTGTAACCGTACAGAGTCAGGGTTTATACAGCAGGGTAAGGGTCACTCACTGTGTAACCGTACAGAGTCAGTGTTTATACAGCAGGGTAAGGGTCACTCACTGTGTAACCGTACAGAGTCAGTGTTTTATACAGCAGGGTAAGGGTCACTCACTGTGTAACCGTACAGAGTCAGGGTTTATACAGCAGGGTAAGGGTCACTCACTGTGTAACCGTACAGAGTCAGTGTTTATACAGCAGGGTAAGGGTCACTCACTGTGTAACCGTACAGAGTCAGTGTTTATACAGCAGGGTAAGGGTCACTCACTGTGTAACCGTACAGAGTCAGGGTTTATACAGCAGGGTAAGGGTCACTCACTGTGTAACCGTACAGAGTCAGGGTTTATACAGCAGGTTAAGGGTCACTCACTGTGTAACCGTACAGAGTCAGTGTTTATACAGCAGGGTAAGGGTCACTCACTGTGTAACCGTACAGAGTCAGGTTTATACAGCAGGGTAAGGGTCTCTCACTGTGTAACCGTACAGAGTCAGTGTTTATACAGCAGGGTAAGGGTCACTCACTGTGTAACCGTACAGAGTCAGTGTTTATACAGCAGGGTAAGGGTCACTCACTGTGTAACCGTACAGAGTCAGGGTTTATACAGCAGGGTAAGGGTCTCTCACTGTGTAACCGTACAGAGTCAGTGTTTATACAGCAGGGTAAGGGTCACTCACTGTGTAACCGTACAGAGTCAGTGTTTATTCAGCAGGGTAAGGGTCACTCACTGTGTAACCGTACAGAGTCAGTGTTTATACAGCAGGGTAAGGGTCACTCACTGTGTAACCGTACAGAGTCAGTGTTTATACAGCAGGGTAAGGGTCACTCACTGTGTAACCGTACAGAGTCAGTGTTTATACAGCAGGGTAAGGGTCACTCACTGTGTAACCGTACAGAGTCAGTGTTATACAGCAGGGTAAGGGTCACTCACTGTGTAACCGTACAGAGTCAGTGTTTATACAGCAGGGTCAGGGTCACACACTGTGTAACCGTACAGAGTCAGGGTTTATTCAGCAGGGTAAGGGTCACTCACTGTGTAACCGTACAGAGTCAGTGTTTATACAGCAGGGTAAGGGTCACTCACTGTGTATCCGTACAGAGTCAGGGTTTATACAGCAGGGTAAGTGTCACTCACTGTGTAACCGTACAGAGTCAGTGTTTATACAGCAGGGTAAGGGTCTCTCACTGTGTAACCGTACAGAGTCAGTGTTTATACAGCAGGGTAAGGGTCACTCACTGTGTAACCGTACAGAGTCAGTGTTTATACAGCAGGGTAAGGGTCACTCACTGTGTAACCGTACAGAGTCAGTGTTTATACAGCAGGGTAAGGGTCACTCACTGTGTAACCGTACAGAGTCAGGTTTATACAGCAGGGTAAGGGTCACTCACTGTGTAACCGTACAGAGACAGGGTTTATACAGCAGGGTAAGGGTCACTCACTGTGTAACCGTACAGAGTCAGTGTTTATACAGCAGGGTAAGGGTCACTCACTGTGTAACCGTACAGAGTCAGGGTTTATACAGCAGGGTAAGGGTCACTCACTGTGTAACCGTAAAGAGTCAGTGTTTATACAGCAGGGTAAGGGTCACTGTGTAACCGTACAGAGTCAGGGTTTATACAGCAGGGTAAGGGTCACTCACTGTGTAACCGTACAGAGTCAGGGTTTATTCAGCAGGGTAAGGGTCACTCACTGTGTAACCGTACAGAGTCAGTGTTTATACAGCAGGGTAAGGGTCACTCACTGTGTAACCGTACAGAGTCAGGGTTTATACAGCAGGGTAAGGGTCACTCACTGTGTAACCGTACAGAGTCAGTGTTTATACAGCAGGGTAAGGGTCACTCACTGTGTAACCGTACAGAGTCAGTGTTTATACAGCAGGGTAAGGGTCACTCACTGTGTAACCGTACAGAGTCAGTGTTTATACAGCAGGGTAAGGGTCACTCACTGTGTAACCGTACAGAGTCAGTGTTTATACAGCAGGGTAAGGGTCACTGTGTAACCGTACAGTGTCAGTGTTTGTACAGCAGGGTAAGGGTCACTCACTGTGTAACCGTACAGAGTCAGGTTTTATACAGCAGGGTAAGGGTCACTCACTGTGTGTACCCGTACAGAGTCAGTGTTTATACAGCAGGGTAAGGGTCACTCACTGTGTAACTGTACAGAGTCAGGGTTTATACAGCAGGGTAAGGGTCACTCACTGTGTAACCGTACAGAGTCAGGGTTTATACAGCAGGGTAAGGGTCACTCACTGTGTAACCGTACAGAGTCAGTGTTTATACAGCAGGGTAAGGGTCACTCACTGTGTAACCGTACAGAGTCAGTGTTTATACAGCAGGGTAAGGGTCACTCACTGTGTAACCGTACAGAGTCAGTGTTTATACAGCAGGGTAAGGGTCACTCACTGTGTAACCGTACAGAGTCAGGGTTTATACAGCAGGGTAAGGGTCACTCACTGTGTAACCGTACAGAGTCAGTGTTTATTCAGCAGGGTAAGGGTCACTCACTGTGTAACCGTACAGAGTCAGTGTTTATACAGCAGGGTAAGGGTCACTCACTGTGTAACCGTACAGAGTCAGGGTTTATACAGCAGGGTAAGGGTCACTCACTGTGTAACCGTACAGAGTCAGTGTTTATACAGCAGGGTAAGGGTCACTGTGTAACCGTACAGAGTCAGTGTTTATACAGCAGGGTAAGGGTCACTCACTGTGTAACCGTACAGAGTCAGGGTTTATACAGCAGGGTAAGGGTCACTCACTGTGTAACCGTACAGAGTCAGTGTTTATACAGCAGGGTAAGGGTCACTCACTGTGTAACCGTACAGAGTCAGGGATTATACAGCAGGGTAAGGGTCACTCACTGTGTAACCGTACAGAGTCAGTGTTTATACAGCAGGGTAAGGGTCACTCACTGTGTAACCGTACAGAGTCAGTGTTTATACAGCAGGGTAAGGGTCACTCACGGTGTAACCGTACAGAGTCAGTGTTTATACAGCAGGGTAAGGGTCACTCACTGTGTAACCGTACAGAGTCAGTGTTTATACAGCAGGGTAAGGGTCACTGTGTAACCGTACAGTGTCAGGGTTTATACAGCAGGGTAAGGGTCACTCCCTGTGTAACCGTACAGAGTCAGTGTTTATACAGCAGGGTAAGGGTCACTCACTGTGTACCCGTACAGAGTCAGTGTTTATACAGCAGGGTAAGGGTCACTCACTGTGTAACCGTACAGAGTCAGTGTTTATACAGCAGGGTAAGGGTCACTGTGTAACCGTACAGAGTCAGGGTTTATACAGCAGGGTAAGGGTCACTCACTGTGTAACCGTACAGAGTCAGGGTTTATACAGCAGGGTAAGGGTCACTCACTGTGTAACCGTACAGAGTCAGTGTTTATACAGCAGGGTAAGGGTCACTCACTGTGTAACCGTACAGTGTCAGTGTTTATACAGCAGGGTAAGGGTCACTCACTGTGTAACCGTACAGAGTCAGTGTTTATACAGCAGGGTAAGGGTCACTCACTGTGTAACCGTACAGAGTCAGTGTTTATACAGCAGGGTAAGGGTCACTCACTGTGTAACGGTACAGAGACAGTGTTTATACAGCAGGGTAAGGGTCACTCACTGTGTAACCGTACAGAGTCAGTGTTTATACAGCAGGGTAAGGGTCACTCACTGTGTAACCGTACAGAGTCAGTGTTTATACAGCAGGGTAAGGGTCACTCACTGTGTAACCGTACAGAGTCAGTGTTTATACAGCAGGGTAAGGGTCACTCACTGTGTAACCGTACAGAGTCAGTGTTTATACAGCAGGGTAAGGGTCACTGTGCAACCGTACAGAGACAGGGTTTATACAGCAGGGTAAGGGTCACTCACTGTGTAACCGTACAGAGGCAGTGTTTATACAGCAGGGTAATGGTCACTCACAGTGTAACCGTACAGAGTCAGTGTTTATACAGCAGGGTAAGGGTCACACACTGTGTAACCGTACAGAGTCAGTGTTTATACAGCAGGGTAAGGGTCACTGTGTAACCGTACAGAGTCAGGGTTTATACAGCAGGGTAAGGGTCACTCACTGTGTAACCGTACAGAGTCAGTGTTTATACAGCAGGGTAAGGGTCACTCACTGTGTAACCGTACAGAGTCAGTGTTTATACAGCAGGGTAAGGGTCACTCACTGTGTAACCGTACAGAGTCAGTGTTTATACAGCAGGGTAAGGGTCACTCACTGTGTAACCGTACAGAGTCAGTGTTTATACAGCAGGGTAAGGGTCACTCACTGTGTAACCGTACAGAGTCAGTGTTTATACAGCAGGGTAAGGGTCACTCACTGTGTAACCGTACAGAGTCAGTGTTTATACAGCAGGGTAAGGGTCACTCACTGTGTAACCGTACAGAGTCAGGGTTTATACAGCAGGGTAAGGGTCACTCACTGTGTAACCGTACAGAGCCAGTGTTTATACAGCAGGGTAAGGGTCACTCACTGTGTAACCGTACAGAGTCAGTGTTTATACAGCAGGGTAAGGGTCACTCACTGTGTAACCGTACAGAGTCAGTGTTTATACAGCAGGGTAAGGGTCACTCACTGTGTAACCGTACAGAGTCAGTGTTTATACAGCAGGGTAAGGGTCACTCACTGTGTAACCGTACAGAGTCAGTGTTTATACAGCAGGGTAAGGGTCACTCACTGTGTAACCGTACAGAGTCAGTGTTTATACAGCAGGGTAAGGGTCACTCACTGTGTAACCGTACAGAGTCAGTGTTTATACAGCAGGGTAAGGGTCACTCACTGTGTAACCGTACAGAGTCAGTGTTTATACAGCAGGGTAAGGGTCACTCACTGTGTAACCGTACAGAGTCAGTGTTTATACAGCAGGGTAAGGGTCACTCACTGTGTAACCGTACAGAGTCAGTGTTTATACAGCAGGGTAAGGGTCACTCACTGTGTAACCGTACAGAGTCAGTGTTTATTCAGCAGGGTAAGGGTCACTCACTGTGTAACCGTACAGAGTCAGTGTTTATACAGCAGGGTAAGGGTCACTCACTGTGTAACCGTACAGAGTCAGTGTTTATACAGCAGGGTAAGGGTCACTCACTGTGTAACCGTACAGAGTCAGTGTTTATACAGCAGGGTAAGGGTCACTCACTGTGTAACCGTACAGAGTCAGTGTTTATACAGCAGGGTAAGGGTCACTGTGTAACCGTACAGAGTCAGTGTTTATACAGCAGGGTAAGGGTCACTCACTGTGTAACCGTACAGAGTCAGTGTTTATACAGCAGGGTAAGGGTCACTCACTGTGTAACCGTACAGAGTCAGTGTTTATACAGCAGGGTAAGGGTCACTCACTGTGTAACCGTACAGAGTCAGTGTTTATACAGCAGGGTAAGGGTCACTCACTGTGTAACCGTACAGAGTCAGTGTTTATACAGCAGGGTAAGGGTCACTCACTGTGTAACCGTACAGAGTCAGGGTTTATACAGCAGGGTAAGGGTCACTCACTGTGTAACCGTACAGAGTCAGTGTTTATACAGCAGGGTAAGGGTCACTCACTGTGTAACCGTACAGAGTCAGTGTTTATACAGCAGGGTAAGGGTCACTGTGTAACCGTACAGAGTCAGTGTTTATACAGCAGGGTAAGGGTCACTCACTGTGTAACCGTACAGAGTCAGTGTTTATACAGCAGGGTAAGGGTCACTGTGTAACCGTACAGAGTCAGTGTTTATACAGCAGGGTAAGGGTCACTCACTGTGTACCCGTACAGAGTCAGTGTTTATACAGCAGGGTAAGGGTCACTCACTGTGTAACCGTACAGAGTCAGTGTTTATACAGCAGGGTAAGGGTCACTCACTGTGTAACCGTACAGAGTCAGTGTTTATACAGCAGGGTAAGGGTCACTCACTGTGTAACCGTACAGTGTCAGTGTTTATACAGCAGGGTAAGGGTCACTCACTGTGTAACCGTACAGAGTCAGTGTTTATACAGCAGGGTAAGGGTCACTCACTGTGTAACCGTACAGAGTCAGTGTTTATACAGCAGGGTAAGGGTCACTCACTGTGTAACCGTACAGAGTCAGTGTTTATACAGCAGGGTAAGGGTCACTCACTGTGTAACCGTACAGAGTCAGGGTTTATACAGCAGGGTAAGGGTCACTCACTGTGTAACCGTACAGAGTCAGTGTTTATACAGCAGGGTAAGGGTCACTCACTGTGTAACCGTACAGAGTCAGTGTTTATACAGCAGGGTAAGGGTCACTCACTGTGTAACCGTACAGTGTCAGTGTTTATTCAGCAGGGTAAGGGTCACTCACTGTGTAACCGTACAGAGTCAGGGTTGATACAGCAGGGTAAGGGTCACTCACTGTGTAACCGTACAGAGTCAGTGTTTATACAGCAGGGTAAGGGTCACTCACTGTGTAACCGTACAGAGTCAGTGTTTATACAGCAGGTAAGGGTCACTCACTGTGTAACCGTACAGAGTCAGTGTTTATACAGCAGGGTAAGGGTCACTCACTGTGTAACCGTACAGAGTCAGTGTTTATACAGCAGGGTAAGGGTCACTCACTGTGTAACCGTACAGAGTCAGTGTTTATACAGCAGGGTAAGGGTCACTGTGCAACCGTACAGAGTCAGTGTTTATACAGCAGGGTAAGGGTCACTCACTGTGTAACCGTACAGAGTCAGTGTTTATACAGCAGGGTAAGGGTCACTCACAGTGTAACCGTACAGAGTCAGTGTTTATACAGCAGGGTAAGGGTCACTCACTGTGTAACCGTACAGAGTCAGAGTTTATACAGCAGGGTAAGGGTCACTCACTGTGTAACCGTACAGAGTCAGTGTTTATACAGCAGGGTAAGGGTCACTCACTGTGTAACCGTACAGAGTCAGTGTTTATACAGCAGGGTAAGGGTCACTCACTGTGTAACCGTACAGAGTCAGTGTTTATACAGCAGGGTAAGGGTCACTCACTGTGTAACCGTACAGAGTCAGTGTTTATACAGCAGGGTAAGGGTCACTCACTGTGTAACCGTACAGAGTCAGTGTTTATACAGCAGGGTAAGGGTCACTCACTGTGTAACCGTACAGAGTCAGTGTTTATACAGCAGGGTAAGGGTCACTCACTGTGTAACCGTACAGAGTCAGTGTTTATACAGCAGGGTAAGGGTCACTGTGTAACCGTACAGAGTCAGTGTTTATACAGCAGGGTAAGGGTCACTCACTGTGTAACCGTACAGAGTCAGTGTTTATACAGCAGGGTAAGGGTCACTCACTGTGTAACCGTACAGAGTCAGTGTTTATACAGCAGGGTAAGGGTCACTCACTGTGTAACCGTACAGAGTCAGTGTTTATACAGCAGGGTAAGGGTCACTCACTGTGTAACCGTACAGAGTCAGTGTTTATACAGCAGGGTAAGGGTCACTCACTGTGTAACCGTACAGAGTCAGTGTTTATACAGCAGGGTAAGGGTCACTCACTGTGTAACCGTACAGAGTCAGTGTTTATACAGCAGGGTAAGGGTCACTCACTGTGTAACCGTACAGAGTCAGTGTTTATACAGCAGGGTAAGGGTCACTCACTGTGTAACCGTACAGAGTCAGTGTTTATACAGCAGGGTAAGGGTCACTCACTGTGTAACCGTACAGAGTCAGTGTTTATACAGCAGGGTAAGGGTCACTCACTGTGTAACCGTACAGAGTCAGTGTTTATACAGCAGGGTAAGGGTCACTCACTGTGTAACCGTACAGAGTCAGTGTTTATACAGCAGGGTAAGGGTCACTCACTGTGTAACCGTACAGAGTCAGGGTTTATACAGCAGGGTAAGGGTCACTCACTGTGTAACCGTACAGAGTCAGTGTTTATACAGCAGGGTAAGGGTCACTCACTGTGTAACCGTACAGAGTCAGTGTTTATACAGCAGGGTAAGGGTCACTCACTGTGTAACCGTACAGAGTCAGGGTTTATACAGCAGGGTAAGGGTCACTCACTGTGTAACCGTACAGAGTCAGTGTTTATACAGCAGGGTAAGGGTCACTCACTGTGTAACCGTACAGAGTCAGTGTTTATACAGCAGGGTTAGGGTCACTCACTGTGTAACCGTACAGAGTCAGTGTTCATACAGCAGGGTAAGGGTCACTCACTGTGTAACCGTACAGAGTCAGTGTTTATACAGCAGGGTAAGGGTCACTCACTGTGTAACCGTACAGAGTCAGTGTTTATACAGCAGGGTACGGGTCACTCACTGTGTAACGTACAGAGTCAGTGTTTATACAGCAGGGTAAGGGTCACTCACTGTGTAACGTACAGAGTCAGTGTTTATACAGCAGGGTAAGGGTCACTCACTGTGTAACCGTACAGAGTCAGTGTTTATACAGCAGGGTAAGGGTCACTCACTGTGTAACCGTACAGAGTCAGTGTTTATACAGCAGGGTAAGGGTCACTCACTGTGTAACCGTACAGAGTCAGTGTTTATACAGCAGGGTAAGGGTCACTCACTGTGTAACCGTACAGAGTCAGTGTTTATACAGCAGGGTAAGGGTCACTCACTGTGTAACCGTACAGAGTCAGTGTTTATACAGCAGGGTAAGGGTCACTCACTGTGTAACCGTACAGAGTCAGGGTTTATACAGCAGGGTAAGGGTCACTCACTGTGTAACCGTACGAGTCAGTGTTTATACAGCAGGGTAAGGGTCACTCACTGTGTAACCGTACAGAGTCAGTGTTTATACAGCAGGGTAAGGGTCACTCACTGTGTAACCGTACAGAGTCAGTGTTTATACAGCAGGGTAAGGGTCACTCACTGTGTAACCGTACAGAGTCAGTGTTTATACAGCAGGGTAAGGGTCACTCACTGTGTAACCGTACAGAGTCAGTGTTTATACAGCAGGGTAAGGGTCACTCACTGTGTAACCGTACAGAGTCAGTGTTTATACAGCAGGGTAAGGGTCACTCACTGTGTAACCGTACAGAGTCAGGGTTTATACAGCAGGGTAAGGGTCACTCACTGTGTAACCGTACAGAGTCAGTGTTTATACAGCAGGGTAAGGGTCACTCACTGTGTAACCGTACAGAGTCAGTGTTTATACAGCAGGGTAAGGGTCACTCACTGTGTAACCGTACAGAGTCAGGGTTTATACAGCAGGGTAAGGGTCACTCACTGTGTAACCGTACAGAGTCAGTGTTTATACAGCAGGGTAAGGGTCACTCACTGTGTAACCGTACAGAGTCAGTGTTTATACAGCAGGGTAAGGGTCACTCACTGTGTAACCGTACAGAGTCAGTGTTTATACAGCAGGGTAAGGGTCACTCACTGTGTAACCGTACAGAGTCAGTGTTTATACAGCAGGGTAAGGGTCACTCACTGTGTAACCGTACAGAGTCAGTGTTTATACAGCAGGGTAAGGGTCACTCACTGTGTAACCGTACAGAGTCAGTGTTTATACAGCAGGGTAAGGGTCACTCACTGTGTAACCGTACAGAGACAGTGTTTATACAGCAGGGTAAGGGTCACTCACTGTGTAACCGTACAGAGTCAGTGTTTATACAGCAGGGTAAGGGTCACTCACTGTGTAACCGTACAGTGTCAGTGTTTATACAGCAGGGTAAGGGTCACTCACTGTGTAACCGTACAGAGTCAGTGTTTATACAGCAGGGTAAGGGTCACTCACTGTGTAACCGTACAGAGTCAGTGTTTATACAGCAGGGTAAGGGTCACTCACTGTGTAACCGTACAGAGTCAGTGTTTATACAGCAGGGTAAGGGTCACTCACTGTGTAACCGTACAGAGTCAGTGTTTATACAGCAGGGTAAGGGTCACTCACTGTGTAACCGTACAGAGTCAGTGTTTATACAGCAGGGTAAGGGTCACTCACTGTGTAACCGTACAGAGTCAGGGTTTATACAGCAGGGTAAGGGTCACTCACTGTGTAACCGTACAGAGTCAGGTTTATACAGCAGGGTAAGGGTCACTCACTGTGTAACCGTACAGA
The DNA here is from genome assembly GCF_020745735.1 of Hemiscyllium ocellatum. Lineage (NCBI taxonomy): Eukaryota > Metazoa > Chordata > Chondrichthyes > Orectolobiformes > Hemiscylliidae > Hemiscyllium > Hemiscyllium ocellatum. The sequence continues at coordinate 32,661 of NW_026867971.1, read as the reverse complement.
GTCAGTGTTTATACAGCAGGGTAAGGGTCACTCACTGTGTAACCGTACAGAGTCAGTGTTTATACAGCAGGGTAAGGGTCTCTCACTGTGTAACCGTACAGAGTCAGTGTTTATACAGCAGGGTAAGGGTCACTCACTGTGTAACCGTACAGAGTCAGTGTTTATTCAGCAGGGTAAGGGTCACTCACTGTGTAACCGTACAGAGTCAGTGTTTATACAGCAGGGTAAGGGTCACTCACTGTGTAACCGTACAGAGTCAGTGTTTATACAGCAGGGTAAGGGTCACTCACTGTGTAACCGTACAGAGTCAGTGTTTATACAGCAGGGTAAGGGTCACTCACTGTGTAACCGTACAGAGTCAGGGTTTATACAGCAGGGTCAGGGTCACACACTGTGTAACCGTACAGAGTCAGGGTTTATACAGCAGGGTAAGGGTCACTCACTGTGTAACCGTACAGAGTCAGTGTTTATACAGCAGGGTAAGGGTCACTCACTGTGTAACCGTACAGAGTCAGGGTTTATACAGCAGGGTAAGTGTCACTCACTGTGTAACCGTACAGAGTCAGTGTTTATACAGCAGGGTAAGGGTCACTCACTGTGTAACCGTACAGAGTCAGGGTTTATACAGCAGGGTAAGGGTCACTCACTGTGTAACCGTACAGAGTCAGTGTTTATACAGCAGGGTAAGGGTCACTCACTGTGTAACCGTACAGAGTCAGTGTTTATACAGCAGGGTAAGGGTCACTCACTGTGTAACCGTACAGAGTCAGTGTTTATACAGCAGGGTAAGGGTCACTCACTGTGTAACCGTACAGAGTCAGTGTTTATACAGCAGGGTAAGGGTCACTCACTGTGTAACCGTACAGAGTCAGTGTTTATACAGCAGGGTAAGGGTCACTCACTGTGTAACCGTACAGAGTCAGTGTTTATACAGCAGGGTAAGGGTCACTCACTGTGTAACCGTACAGAGTCAGTGTTTATACAGCAGGGTAAGGGTCACTGTGTAACCGTACAGAGTCAGGTTTATACAGCAGGGTAAGGGTCACTCACTGTGTAACCGTACAGAGTCAGTGTTTATTCAGCAGGGTAAGGGTCACTCACTGTGTAACCGTACAGAGTCAGTGTTTATACAGCAGGGTAAGGGTCACTCACTGTGTAACCGTACAGAGTCAGTGTTTATACAGCAGGGTAAGGGTCACTCACTGTGTAACCGTACAGAGTCAGTGTTTATACAGCAGGGTAAGGGTCACTCACTGTGTAACCGTACAGAGTCAGTGTTTTATACAGCAGGGTAAGGGTCACTCACTGTGTAACCGTACAGAGTCAGTGTTTATACAGCAGGGTAAGGGTCACTCACTGTGTAACCGTACAGAGTCAGTGTTTATACAGCAGGGTAAGGGTCACTCACTGTGTAACCGTACAGAGTCAGTGTTTATACAGCAGGGTAAGGGTCACTGTGTAACCGTACAGTGTCAGGGTTTATACAGCAGGGTAAGGGTCACTCCCTGTGTAACCGTACAGAGTCAGTGTTTATACAGCAGGGTAAGGGTCACTCACTGTGTACCCGTACAGAGTCAGTGTTTATACAGCAGGGTAAGGGTCACTCACTGTGTAACCGTACAGAGTCAGGGTTTATACAGCAGGGTAAGGGTCACTCACTGTGTAACCGTACAGAGTCAGTGTTTATACAGCAGGGTAAGGGTCACTCACTGTGTAACCGTACAGAGTCAGTGTTTATACAGCAGGGTAAGGGTCACTCACTGTGTAACCGTACAGAGTCAGTGTTTATACAGCAGGGTAAGGGTCACTCACTGTGTAACCGTACAGAGTCAGTGTTTATACAGCAGGGTAAGGGGTCACTCACTGTGTAACCGTACAGAGTCAGTGTTTATACAGCAGGGTAAGGGTCACTCACTGTGTAACCGAACAGAGTCAGTGTTTATACAGCAGGGTAAGGGTCACTCACTGTGTAACCGTACAGAGTCAGTGTTTATACAGCAGGGTAAGGGTCACTCACTGTGTAACCGTACAGAGTCAGGGTTTATACAGCAGGGTAAGGGTCACTCACTGTGTAACCGTACAGAGTCAGTGTTTATACAGCAGGGTAAGGGTCACTGTGTAACCGTACAGAGTCAGGGTTTATACAGCAGGGTAAGGGGTCACTCACTGTGTAACCGTACAGAGTCAGTGTTTATACAGCAGGGTAAGGGTCACTCACTGTGTAACCGTACAGAGTCAGTGTTTATACAGCAGGGTAAGGGTCACTCACTGTGTAACCGTACAGAGTCAGTGTTTATACAGCAGGGTAAGGGTCACTCACTGTGTAACCGTACAGAGTCAGTGTTTATACAGCAGGGTAAGGGTCACTCACTGTGTAACCGTACAGAGTCAGTGTTTATACAGCAGGGTAAGGGTCACTCACTGTGTAACCGTACACAGTCAGTGTTTATACAGCAGGGTAAGGGTCACTCACTGTGTAACCGTACAGAGTCAGTGTTTATACAGCAGGGTAAGGGTCACTGTGTAACCGTACAGTGTCAGGGTTTATACAGCAGGGTAAGGGTCACTCCCTGTGTAACCGTACAGAGTCAGTGTTTATACAGCAGGGTAAGGGTCACTCACTGTGTACCCGTACAGAGTCAGTGTTTATACAGCAGGGTAAGGGTCACTCACTGTGTAACCGTACAGAGTCAGTGTTTATACAGCAGGGTAAGGGTCTCTGTGTAACCGTACAGAGTCAGGGTTTATACAGCAGGGTAAGGGTCACTCACTGTGTAACCGTACAGAGTCAGTGTTTATACAGCAGGGTAAGGGTCACTCACTGTGTAACGTACAGAGTCAGTGTTTATACAGCAGGGTAAGGGTCACTCACTGTGTAACCGTACAGAGTCATTGTTTATACAGCAGGGTAAGGGTCACTCACTGTGTAACCGTACAGAGTCAGTGTTTATACAGCAGGGTAAGGGTCACTCACTGTGTAACCGTACAGAGTCAGGGTTTATTCAGCAGGGTAAGGGTCACTCACTGTGTAACCGTACAGTGTCAGTGTTTATTCAGCAGGGTAAGGGTCACTCACTGTGTAACCGTACAGAGTCAGTGTTTATACAGCAGGGTAAGGGTCACTCACTGTGTAACCGTACAGAGTCAGGTTTATACAGCAGGGTAAGGGTCACTCACTGTGTAACCGTACAGAGTCAGTGTTTATACAGCAGGGTAAGGGTCACTCACTGTGTAACCGTACAGAGTCAGTGTTTATACAGCAGGGTAAGGGTCACTCACTGTGTAACCGTACAGAGTCAGTGTTTATACAGCAGGGTAAGGGTCACTCACTGTGTAACCGTACAGAGTCAGTGTTTATTCAGCAGGGTAAGGGTCACTCACTGTGTAACCGTACAGAGTCAGTGTTTATACAGCAGGGTAAGGGTCACTCACTGTGTAACCGTACAGAGTCAGTGTTTATACAGCAGGGTAAGTGTCACTCACTGTGTAACCGTACAGAGTCAGTGTTTATACAGCAGGGTAAGGGTCACTCACTGTGTAACCGTACAGAGTCAGTGTTTATACAGCAGGGTAAGGGTCACTCACTGTGTAACCGTACAGAGTCAGTGTTTATACAGCAGGGTAAGGGTCACTCACTGTGTAACCGTACAGAGTCAGTGTTTATACAGCAGGGTAAGGGTCACTCACTGTGTAACCGTACAGAGTCAGTGTTTATACAGCAGGGTAAGGGTCACTCACTGTGTAACCGTACAGAGTCAGTGTTTATACAGCAGGGTAAGGGTCACTCACTGTGTAACCGTACAGAGTCAGTGTTTATACAGCAGGGTAAGGGTCACTCACTGTGTAACCGTACAGAGTCAGTGTTTATACAGCAGGGTAAGGGTCTCTCACTGTGTAACCGTACAGAGTCAGTGTTTATACAGCAGGGTAAGGGTCACTCACTGTGTAACCGTACAGAGTCAGTGTTTATTCAGCAGGGTAAGGGTCACTCACTGTGTAACCGTACAGAGTCAGTGTTTATACAGCAGGGTAAGGGTCACTCACTGTGTAACCGTACAGAGTCAGTGTTTATACAGCAGGGTAAGGGTCACTCACTGTGTAACCGTACAGAGTCAGGGTTTATACAGCAGGGTCAGGGTCACACACTGTGTAACCGTACAGAGTCAGTGTTTATACAGCAGGGTAAGGGTCACTCACTGTGTAACCGTACAGAGTCAGTGTTTATACAGCAGGGTAAGGGTCACTCACTGTGTAACCGTACAGAGTCAGTGTTTATACAGCAGGGTAAGTGTCACTCACTGTGTAACCGTACAGAGTCAGTGTTTATACAGCAGGGTAAGGGTCACTCACTGTGTAACCGTACAGAGTCAGTGTTTATACAGCAGGGTAAGGGTCACTCACTGTGTAACCGTACAGAGTCAGTGTTTATACAGCAGGGTAAGGGTCACTCACTGTGTAACCGTACAGAGTCAGTGTTTATACAGCAGGGTAAGGGTCACTCACTGTGTAACCGTACAGAGTCAGTGTTTATACAGCAGGGTAAGGGTCACTCACTGTGTAACCGTACAGAGTCAGTGTTTATACAGCAGGGTAAGGGTCACTCACTGTGTAACCGTACAGAGTCAGTGTTTATACAGCAGGGTAAGGGTCACTCACTGTGTAACCGTACAGAGTCAGTGTTTATACAGCAGGGTAAGGGTCACTGTGTAACCGTACAGAGTCAGTGTTTATACAGCAGGGTAAGGGTCACTCACTGTGTAACCGTACAGAGTCAGTGTTTATACAGCAGGGTAAGGGTCACTCACTGTGTAACCGTACAGAGTCAGTGTTTATACAGCAGGGTAAGGGTCACTCACTGTGTAACCGTACAGAGTCAGGGTTTATACAGCAGGGTAAGGGTCACTCACTGTGTAACCGTACAGAGTCAGTGTTTATACAGCAGGGTAAGGGTCACTCACTGTGTAACCGTACAGAGTCAGTGTTTATACAGCAGGGTAAGGGTCACTCACTGTGTAACCGTACAGAGTCAGTGTTTATTCAGCAGGGTAAGGGTCACTCACTGTGTAACCGTACAGAGTCAGGGTTTATACAGCAGGGTAAGGGTCACTCACTGTGTAACCGTACAGAGTCAGGGTTTATACAGCAGGGTAAGGGTCACTCACTGTGTAACCGTACAGAGTCAGTGTTTATACAGCAGGGTAAGGGTCACTCACTGTGTAACCGTACAGAGTCAGTGTTTATACAGCAGGGTAAGGGTCTCTCACTGTGTAACCGTACAGAGTCAGTGTTTATACAGCAGGGTAAGGGTCACTCACTGTGTAACCGTACAGAGTCAGTGTTTATACAGCAGGGTAAGGGTCACTCACTGTGTAACCGTACAGAGTCAGTGTTTATACAGCAGGGTAAGGGTCACTCACTGTGTAACCGTACAGAGTCAGTGTTTATACAGCAGGGTAAGGGTCACTCACTGTGTAACCGTACAGAGTCAGTGTTTATACAGCAGGGTAAGGGTCACTCACTGTGTAACCGTACAGAGTCAGGGTTTATACAGCAGGGTCAGGGTCACACACTGTGTAACCGTACAGAGTCAGTGTTTATTCAGCAGGGTAAGGGTCACTCACTGTGTAACCGTACAGAGTCAGTGTTTATACAGCAGGGTAAGGGTCACTCACTGTGTAACCGTACAGAGTCAGGGTTTATACAGCAGGGTAAGTGTCACTCACTGTGTAACCGTACAGAGTCAGTGTTTATACAGCAGGGTAAGGGTCACTCACTGTGTAACCGTACAGAGTCAGTGTTTATACAGCAGGGTAAGGGTCACTCACTGTGTAACCGTACAGAGTCAGTGTTTATACAGCAGGGTAAGGGTCACTCACTGTGTAACCGTACAGAGTCAGTGTTTATACAGCAGGGTAAGGGTCACTCACTGTGTAACCGTACAGAGTCAGGGTTTATACAGCAGGGTAAGGGTCACTCACTGTGTAACCGTACAGAGTCAGTGTTTATACAGCAGGGTAAGGGTCACTCACTGTGTAACCGTACAGAGTCAGTGTTTATACAGCAGGGTAAGGGTCACTCACTGTGTAACCGTACAGAGTCAGGTTTATACAGCAGGGTAAGGGTCACTCACTGTGTAACCGTACAGAGTCAGTGTTTATACAGCAGGGTAAGGGTCACTGTGTAACCGTACAGAGTCAGGGTTTATACAGCAGGGTAAGGGTCACTCACTGTGTAACCGTACAGAGTCAGGGTTTATTCAGCAGGGTAAGGGTCACTCACTGTGTAACCGTACAGAGTCAGTGTTTATACAGCAGGGTAAGGGTCACTCACTGTGTAACCGTACAGAGTCAGGTTTATACAGCAGGGTAAGGGTCACTCACTGTGTAACCGTACAGAGTCAGTGTTTATACAGCAGGGTAAGGGTCACTCACTGTGTAACCGTACAGAGTCAGTGTTTATACAGCAGGGTAAGGGTCACTCACTGTGTAACCGTACAGAGTCAGTGTTTATACAGCAGGGTAAGGGTCACTCACTGTGTAACCGTACAGAGTCAGTGTTTATACAGCAGGGTAAGGGTCACTGTGTAACCGTACAGTGTCAGGGTTTATACAGCAGGGTAAGGGTCACTCCCTGTGTAACCGTACAGAGTCAGTGTTTATACAGCAGGGTAAGGGTCACTCACTGTGTACCCGTACAGAGTCAGTGTTTATACAGCAGGGTAAGGGTCACTCACTGTGTAACCGTACAGAGTCAGGGTTTATACAGCAGGGTAAGGGTCACTCACTGTGTAACCGTACAGAGTCAGGGTTTATACAGCAGGGTAAGGGTCACTCACTGTGTAACCGTACAGAGTCAGTGTTTATACAGCAGGGTAAGGGGCACTCACTGTGTAACCGTACAGAGTCAGTGTTTATACAGCAGGGTAAGGGTCACTCACTGTGTAACCGTACAGAGTCAGTGTTTATACAGCAGGGTAAGGGTCACTCACTGTGTAACCGTACAGAGTCAGTGTTTATACAGCAGGGTAAGGGTCACTCACTGTGTAACCGTACAGAGTCAGTGTTTATACAGCAGGGTAAGGGTCACTCACTGTGTAACCGTACAGAGTCAGTGTTTATACAGCAGGGTAAGGGTCACTCACTGTGTAACCGTACAGAGTCAGGGTTTATACAGCAGGGTAAGGGTCACTCACTGTGTAACCGTACAGAGTCAGTGTTTATACAGCAGGGTAAGGGTCACTGTGTAACCGTACAGAGTCAGGGTTTATACAGCAGGGTAAGGGTCACTCACTGTGTAACCGTACAGAGTCAGGGTTTATTCAGCAGGGTAAGGGTCACTCACTGTGTAACCGTACAGAGTCAGTGTTTATACAGCAGGGTAAGGGTCACTCACTGTGTAACCGTACAGAGTCAGGGTTTATACAGCAGGGTAAGGGTCACTCACTGTGTAACCGTACAGAGTCAGTGTTTATACAGCAGGGTAAGGGTCACTCACTGTGTAACCGTACAGAGTCAGTGTTTATACAGCAGGGTAAGGGTCACTCACTGTGTAACCGTACACAGTCAGTGTTTATACAGCAGGGTAAGGGTCACTCACTGTGTAACCGTACAGAGTCAGGGTTTATACAGCAGGGTAAGGGTCACTGTGTAACCGTACAGTGTCAGGGTTTATACAGCAGGGTAAGGGTCACTCCCTGTGTAACCGTACAGAGTCAGTGTTTATACAGCAGGGTAAGGGTCACTCACTGTGTACCCGTACAGAGTCAGTGTTTATACAGCAGGGTAAGGGTCACTCACTGTGTAACCGTACAGAGTCAGTGTTTATACAGCAGGGTAAGGGTCACTGTGTAACCGTACAGAGTCAGTGTTTATACAGCAGGGTAAGGGTCACTCACTGTGTAACCGTACAGAGTCAGTGTTTATACAGCAGGGTAAGGGTCACTCACTGTGTAACGTACAGAGTCAGTGTTTATACAGCAGGGTAAGGGTCACTCACTGTGTAACCGTACAGAGTCATTGTTTATACAGCAGGGTAAGGGTCACTCACTGTGTAACCGTACAGAGTCAGTGTTTATACAGCAGGGTAAGGGTCACTCACTGTGTAACCGTACAGTGTCAGTGTTTATTCAGCAGGGTAAGGGTCACTCACTGTGTAACCGTACAGAGTCAGTGTTTATACAGCAGGGTAAGGGTCACTCACTGTGTAACCGTACAGAGTCAGGGTTTATACAGCAGGGTAAGGGTCACTCACTGTGTAACCGTACAGAGTCAGTGTTTATACAGCAGGGTAAGGGTCACTCACTGTGTAACCGTACAGAGTCAGTGTTTATACAGCAGGGTAAGGGTCACTCACTGTGTAACCGTACAGAGTCAGGGTTTATACAGCAGGGTAAGGGTCACTCACTGTGTAACCGTACAGAGTCAGTGTTTATTCAGCAGGGTAAGGGTCACTCACTGTGTAACCGTACAGAGTCAGTGTTTATACAGCAGGGTAAGGGTCACTCACTGTGTAACCGTACAGAGTCAGTGTTTATACAGCAGGGTAAGTGTCACTCACTGTGTAACCGTACAGAGTCAGTGTTTATACAGCAGGGTAAGGGTCACTCACTGTGTAACCGTACAGAGTCAGTGTTTATACAGCAGGGTAAGGGTCACTCACTGTGTAACCGTACAGAGTCAGTGTTTATACAGCAGGGTAAGGGTCACTCACTGTGTAACCGTACAGAGTCAGTGTTTATTCAGCAGGGTAAGGGTCACTCACTGTGTAACCGTACAGAGTCAGGGTTTATACAGCAGGGTAAGGGTCACTCACTGTGTAACCGTACAGAGTCAGTGTTTATACAGCAGGGTAAGGGTCACTCACTGTGTAACCGTACAGAGTCAGTGTTTATACAGCAGGGTAAGGGTCACTCACTGTGTAACCGTACAGAGTCAGTGTTTATACAGCAGGGTAAGGGTCTCTCACTGTGTAACCGTACAGAGTCAGTGTTTATACAGCAGGGTAAGGGTCACTCACTGTGTAACCGTACAGAGTCAGTGTTTATTCAGCAGGGTAAGGGTCACTCACTGTGTAACCGTACAGAGTCAGTGTTTATACAGCAGGGTAAGGGTCACTCACTGTGTAACCGTACAGAGTCAGTGTTTATACAGCAGGGTAAGGGTCACTCACTGTGTAACCGTACAGAGTCAGGGTTTATACAGCAGGGTAAGGGTCACTCACTGTGTAACCGTACAGAGTCAGTGTTTATACAGCAGGGTAAGGGTCACTCACTGTGTAACCGTACAGAGTCAGTGTTTATACAGCAGGGTAAGGGTCACTCACTGTGTAACCGTACAGAGTCAGTGTTTATACAGCAGGGTAAGGGTCACTCACTGTGTAACCGTACAGAGTCAGAGTTTATACAGCAGGGTAAGGGTCACTCACTGTGTAACCGTACAGAGTCAGTGTTTATACAGCAGGGTAAGGGTCACTCACTGTGTAACCGTACAGAGTCAGTGTTTATACAGCAGGGTAAGGGTCACTCACTGTGTAACCGTACAGAGTCAGTGTTTATACAGCAGGGTAAGGGTCACTCACTGTGTAACCGTACAGAGTCAGTGTTTATACAGCAGGGTAAGGGTCACTCACTGTGTAACCGTACAGAGTCAGTGTTTATTCAGCAGGGTAAGGGTCACTCACTGTGTAACCGTACAGAGTCAGGGTTTATACAGCAGGGTAAGGGTCACTCACTGTGTAACCGTACAGAGTCAGGGTTTATACAGCAGGGTAAGGGTCACTCACTGTGTAACCGTACAGAGTCAGTGTTTATACAGCAGGGTAAGGGTCACTCACTGTGTAACCGTACAGAGTCAGTGTTTATACAGCAGGGTAAGGGTCTCTCACTGTGTAACCGTACAGAGTCAGTGTTTATACAGCAGGGTAAGGGTCACTCACTGTGTAACCGTACAGAGTCAGTGTTTATACAGCAGGGTAAGGGTCACTCACTGTGTAACCGTACAGAGTCAGTGTTTATACAGCAGGGTAAGGGTCACTCACTGTGTAACCGTACAGAGTCAGTGTTTATACAGCAGGGTAAGGGTCACTCACTGTGTAACCGTACAGAGTCAGTGTTTATACAGCAGGGTAAGGGTCACTCACTGTGTAACCGTACAGAGTCAGGGTTTATACAGCAGGGTCAGGGTCACACACTGTGTAACCGTACAGAGTCAGTGTTTATTCAGCAGGGTAAGGGTCACTCACTGTGTAACCGTACAGAGTCAGTGTTTATACAGCAGGGTAAGGGTCACTCACTGTGTAACCGTACAGAGTCAGGGTTTATACAGCAGGGTAAGGGTCACTCACTGTGTAACCGTACAGAGTCAGTGTTTATACAGCAGGGTAAGGGTCACTCACTGTGTAACCGTACAGAGTCAGTGTTTATACAGCAGGGTAAGGGTCACTCACTGTGTAACCGTACAGAGTCAGTGTTTATACAGCAGGGTAAGGGTCACTCACTGTGTAACCGTACAGAGTCAGTGTTTATACAGCAGGGTAAGGGTCACTGTGTAACCGTACAGAGTCAGGGTTTATACAGCAGGGTAAGGGTCACTCACTGTGTAACCGTACAGAGTCAGGGTTTATTCAGCAGGGTAAGGGTCACTCACTGTGTAACCGTACAGAGTCAGTGTTTATACAGCAGGGTAAGGGTCACTCACTGTGTAACCGTACAGAGTCAGGGTTTATACAGCAGGGTAAGGGTCACTCACTGTGTAACCGTACAGAGTCAGTGTTTATACAGCAGGGTAAGGGTCACTCACTGTGTAACCGTACAGAGTCAGTGTTTATACAGCAGGGTAAGGGTCACTGTGTAACCGTACAGTGTCAGGGTTTATACAGCAGGGTAAGGGTCACTCCCTGTGTAACCGTACAGAGTCAGTGTTTATACAGCAGGGTAAGGGTCACTCACTGTGTAACCGTACAGAGTCAGTGTTTATTCAGCAGGGTAAGGGTCACTCACTGTGTAACCGTACAGAGTCAGTGTTTATACAGCAGGGTAAGGGTCACTCACTGTGTAACCGTACAGAGTCAGTGTTTATACAGCAGGGTAAGGGTCACTCACTGTGTAACCGTACAGAGTCAGGGTTTATACAGCAGGGTAAGGGTCACTCACTGTGTAACCGTACAGAGTCAGTGTTTATACAGCAGGGTAAGGGTCACTCACTGTGTAACCGTACAGAGTCAGGGTTTATACAGCAGGGTAAGTGTCACTCACTGTGTAACCGTACAGAGTCAGTGTTTATACAGCAGGGTAAGGGTCACTCACTGTGTAACCGTACAGAGTCAGTGTTTATTCAGCAGGGTAAGGGTCACTCACTGTGTAACCGTACAGAGTCAGTGTTTATACAGCAGGGTAAGGGTCACTCACTGTGTAACCGTACAGAGTCAGTGTTTATACAGCAGGGTAAGGGTCACTCACTGTGTAACCGTACAGAGTCAGTGTTTATTCAGCAGGGTAAGGGTCACTCACTGTGTAACCGTACAGAGTCAGGGTTTATACAGCAGGGTAAGGGTCACTCACTGTGTAACCGTACAGAGTCAGGGTTTATACAGCCGGGTAAGGGTCACTCACTGTGTAACCGTACAGAGTCAGGGTTTATTCAGCAGGGTAAGGGTCACTCACTGTGTAACCGTACAGAGTCAGTGTTTATACAGCAGGGTACGGGTCACTCACTGTGTAACCGTACAGAGTCAGTGTTTATACAGCAGGGTAAGGGTCACTCACTGTGTAACCGTACAGAGTCAGTGTTTATACAGCAGGGTAAGGGTCACTCACTGTGTAACCGTACAGAGTCAGTGTTTATACAGCAGGGTAAGGGTCACTCACTGTGTAACCGTACAGAGTCAGTGTTTATACAGCAGGGTAAGGGTCACTCACTGTGTAACCGTACAGAGTCAGGGTTTATACAGCAGGGTAAGGGTCACTCACTGTGTAACCGTACAGAGTCAGTGTTTATACAGCAGGGTAAGGGTCACTCACTGTGTAACCGTACAGAGTCAGGGTTTATACAGCAGGGTAAGGGTCACTCACTGTGTAACCGTACAGAGTCAGTGTTTATACAGCAGGGTCAGGGTCACTGACTGTGTAACCGTACAGAGTCAGGGTTTATACAGCAGGGTAAGGGTCACTCACTGTGTAACCGTACAGAGTCAGTGTTTATACAGCAGGGTAAGGGTCACTCACTGTGTAACCGTACAGAGTCAGTGTTTATACAGCAGGGTAAGGGTCACTCACTGTGTAACCGTACAGAGTCAGGGTTTATACAGCAGGGTAAGGGTCACTCACTGTGTAACCGTACAGAGTCAGTGTTTATACAGCAGGGTAAGGGTCACTCACTGTGTAACCGTACAGAGTCAGTGTTTATTCAGCAGGGTAAGGGTCACTCACTGTGTAACCGTACAGAGTCAGTGTTTATTCAGCAGGGTAAGGGTCACTCACTGTGTAACCGTACAGAGTCAGGGTTTATACAGCAGGGTAAGGGTCACTCACTGTGTAACCGTACAGAGTCAGTGTTTATACAGCAGGGTAAGGGTCACTCACTGTGTAACCGTACAGAGTCAGGGTTTATACAGCAGGGTAAGGGTCACTCACTGTGTAACCGTACAGAGTCAGTGTTTATACAGCAGGGTACGGGTCACTCACTGTGTAACCGTACAGAGTCAGTGTTTATACAGCAGGGTAAGGGTCACTCACTGTGTAACCGTACAGAGTCAGGGTTTATACAGCAGGGTAAGGGTCACTCACTGTGTAACCGTACAGAGTCAGTGTTTATTCAGCAGGGTAAGGGTCACTCACTGTGTAACCGTACAGAGTCAGTGTTTATACAGCAGGGTAAGGGTCACTCACTGTGTAACCGTACAGAGTCAGGGTTTATACAGCAGGGTAAGGGTCGCTCACTGTGTAACCGTACAGTGTCAGGGTTTATACAGCAGGGTAAGGGTCACTCACTGTGTAACCGTACAGAGTCAGTGTTTATACAGCAGGGTCAGGGTCACTGACTGTGTAACCGTACAGAGTCAGGGTTTATACAGCAGGGTAAGGGTCACTCACTGTGTAACCGTACAGAGTCAGTGTTTATTCAGCAGGGTAAGGGTCACTCACTGTGTAACCGTACAGAGTCAGTGTTTATACAGCAGGGTAAGGGTCACTCACTGTGTAACCGTACAGAGTCAGGGTTTATACAGCAGGGTAAGGGTCACTCACTGTGTAACCGTACAGAGTCAGTGTTTATACAGCAGGGTAAGGGTCACTCACTGTGTAACCGTACAGAGTCAGGGTTTATACAGCAGGGTAAGGGTCACTCACTGTGTACCCGCACAGAGTCGGTGTTTATACAGCAGGGTAAGGGTCACTCACTGTGTAACCGTACAGAGTCAGTGTTTATACAGCAGGGTAAGGGTCACTCACTGTGTAACCGTACAGAGTCAGTGTTTATACAGCAGGGTAAGGGTCACTCACTGTGTAACCGTACAGAGTCAGTGTTTATACAGCAGGGTAAGGGTCACTCACTGTGTAACCGTACAGAGTCAGTGTTTATACAGCAGGGTAAGGGTCACTCACTGTGTAACCGTACAGAGTCAGTGTTTATACAGCAGGGTAAGGGTCACTCACTGTGTAACCGTACAGAGTCAGTGTTTATACAGCAGGGTAAGGGTCACTCACTGTGTAACCGTACAGAGTCAGTGTTTATACAGCAGGGTAAGGGTCACTCACTGTGTAACCGTACAGAGTCAGTGTTGATACAGCAGGGTAAGGGTCACTCACTGTGTAACCGTACAGAGTCAGGGTTTATACAGCAGGGTAAGGGTCACTCACAGTGTAACCGTACAGAGTCAGTGTTTATACAGCAGGGTAAGGGTCACTCACTGTGTAACCGTACAGAGTCAGTGTTTATACAGCAGGGTAAGGGTCACTCACTGTGTAACCGTACAGAGTCAGTGTTTATACAGCAGGGTAAGGGTCACTCACTGTGTAACCGTACAGAGTCAGTGTTTATACAGCAGGGTAAGGGTCACTCACTGTGTAACCGTACAGAGTCAGTGTTGATACAGCAGGGTAAGGGTCACTCACTGTGTAACCGTACAGAGTCAGTGTTTATACAGCAGGGTAAGGGTCACTCACTGTGTAACCGTACCGAGTCAGTGTTTATACAGCAGGGTAAGGGTCACTCACTGTGTAACCGTACAGAGTCAGTGTTTATACAGCAGGGTAAGGGTCACTCACTGTGTAACCGTACAGAGTCGGTGTTTATACAGCAGGGTAAGGGTCACTCACTGTGTAACCGTACAGAGTCAGGGTTTATACAGCAGGGTAAGGGTCACTCACTGTGTAACCGTACAGAGTCAGTGTTTATACAGCAGGGTAAGGGTCACTCAATGTGTAACCGTACAGAGTCAGGGTTTATACAGCAGGGTAAGGGTCACTCACTGTGTAACCGTACAGAGTCAGTGTTTATACAGCAGGGTAAGGGTCACTCACTGTGTAACCGTACAGAGTCAGGGTTTATACAGCAGGGTAAGGGTCACTCACTGTGTAACCGTACAGAGTCAGTGTTTATACAGCAGGGTAAGGGTCACTCACTGTGTAACCGTACAGAGTCAGTGTTTATACAGCAGGGTAAGGGTTGCTCACTGTGTAACCGTACAGTGTCAGGGTTTATACAGCAGGGTAAGGGTCACTCACTGTGTAACCGTACAGTGTCAGTGTTTATACAGCAGGGTAAGGGTCACTCACTGTGTAACCGTACAGAGTCAGTGTTTATACAGCAGGGTAAGGGTCACTCACTGTGTAACCGTACAGAGTCAGTGTTTATACAGCAGGGTAAGGGTCACTCACTGTGTAACCGTACAGAGTCAGTGTTTATACAGCAGGGTAAGGGTCGCTCACTGTGTAACCGTACAGTGTCAGGGTTTATACAGCAGGGTAAGGGTCACTCACTGTGTAACCGTACAGAGTCAGTGTTTATACAGCAGGGTAAGGGTCACTCACTGTGTAACCGTACAGAGTCAGTGTTTATACAGCAGGGTAAGGGTCACTCACTGTGTAACCGTACAGAGTCAGTGTTTATACAGCAGGGTAAGGGTCACTCACTGTGTAACCGTACAGAGTCGGTGTTTATACAGCAGGGTAAGGGTCACTCACTGTGTAACCGTACAGAGTCAGTGTTTATACAGCAGGGTAAGGGTCACTCACTGTGTAACCGTACAGAGTCAGTGTTTATACAGCAGGGTAAGGGTCACTCACTGTGTAACCGTACAGAGTCAGGGTTTATACAGCAGGGTAAGGGTCACTCACTGTGTACCCGCACAGAGTCGGTGTTTATACAGCAGGGTAAGGGTCACTCACTGTGTAACCGTACAGAGTCAGTGTTTATACAGCAGGGTAAGGGTCACTCACTGTGTAACCGTACAGAGTCAGTGTTTATACAGCAGGGTAAGGGTCACTCACTGTGTAACCGTACAGAGTCAGTGTTTATACAGCAGGGTAAGGGTCACTGTGTAACCGTACAGAGTCAGTGTTTATACAGCAGGGTAAGGGTTGCTCACTGTGTAACCGTACAGTGTCAGGGTTTATACAGCAGGGTAAGGGTCACTCACTGTGTAACCGTACAGAGTCAGTGTTTATACAGCAGGGTAAGGGTCACTCACTGTGTAACCGTACAGAGTCAGGGTTTATACAGCAGGGTAAGGGTCACTCACTGTGTAACCGTACAGAGTCAGTGTTTATTCAGCAGGGTAAGGGTCACTCACTGTGTAACCGTACAGAGTCAGTGTTTATACAGCAGGGTAAGGGTCACTCACTGTGTAACCGTACAGAGTCAGGGTTTATACAGCAGGGTAAGGGTCACTCACTGTGTAACCGTACAGAGTCAGTGTTTATACAGCAGGGTAAGGGTCACTCACTGTGTAACCGTACAGAGTCAGGGTTTATACAGCAGGGTAAGGGTCACTCACTGTGTAACCGTACAGAGTCAGTGTTTATACAGCAGGGTAAGGGTCACTCACTGTGTAACCGTACAGAGTCAGTGTTTATACAGCAGGGTAAGGGTCACTCACTGTGTAACCGTACAGAGTCAGGGTTTATACAGCAGGGTAAGGGTCACTCACTGTGTAACCGTACAGAGTCAGTGTTTATACAGCAGGGTAAGGGTCACTCACTGTGTAACCGTACAGAGTCAGGGTTTATACAGCAGGGTAAGGGTCACTCACTGTGTAACCGTACAGAGTCAGTGTTTATACAGCAGGGTCAGGGTCACTGACTGTGTAACCGTACAGAGTCAGGGTTTATACAGCAGGGTAAGGGTCACTCACTGTGTAACCGTACAGAGTCAGTGTTTATCAGCAGGGTAAGGGTCACTCACTGTGTAACCGTACAGAGACAGTGTTTATACAGCAGGGTAAGGGTCACTCACTGTGTAACCGTACAGAGTCAGGGTTTATACAGCAGGGTAAGGGTCACTCACTGTGTAACCGTACAGAGTCAGGGTTTATACAGCAGGGTAAGGGTCACTCAATGTGTAACCGTACAGAGTCAGGGTTTATACAGCAGGGTAAGTGTCACTCACTGTGTAACCGTACAGAGTCAGTGTTTATACAGCAGGGTAAGGGTCACTCACTGTGTAACCGTACAGAGTCAGGTTTATACAGCAGGGTAAGGGTCACTCACTGTGTAACCGTACAGAGTCAGTGTTTATACAGCAGGGTAAGGGTCACTCACTGTGTAACCGTACAGAGTCAGTGTTTATTCAGCAGGGTAAGGGTCACTCACTGTGTAACCGTACAGAGTCAGTGTTTATACAGCAGGGTAAGGGTCACTCACTGTGTAACCGTACAGAGTCAGGGTTTATACAGCAGGGTAAGGGTCACTCACTGTGTAACCGTACAGAGTCAGTGTTTATACAGCAGGGTAAGGGTCACTGTGTAACCGTACAGAGTCAGTGTTTATACAGCAGGGTAAGGGTCACTCACTGTGTAACCGTACAGAGTCAGGGTTTATACAGCAGGGTAAGGGTCACTCACTGTGTAACCGTACAGAGTCAGGGTTTATACAGCAGGGTAAGGGTCACTCACTGTGTAACCGTACAGAGTCAGTGTTTATACAGCAGGGTAAGGGTCACTGTGTAACCGTACAGAGTCGGTGTTTATACAGCAGGGTAAGGGTCACTCACTGTGTAACCGTACAGAGTCAGTGTTTATTCAGCAGGGTAAGGGTCACTCACTGTGTAACCGTACAGAGTCAGTGTTTATACAGCAGGGTAAGGGTCACTCACTGTGTAACCGTACAGAGTCAGTGTTTATACAGCAGGGTAAGGGTCACTCACTGTGTAACCGTACAGAGTCAGGGTTTATACAGCAGGGTAAGGGTCACTCACTGTGTAACCGTACAGAGTCAGGGTTTATTCAGCAGGGTAAGGGTCACTCACTGTGTAACCGTACAGAGTCAGGGTTTATACAGCAGGGTAAGGGTCACTCACTGTGTAACCGTACAGAGTCGGTGTTTATACAGCAGGGTAAGGGTCACTCACTGTGTAACCGTACAGAGTCAGTGTTTATACAGCAGGGTAAGGGTCACTCACTGTGTAACCGTACAGAGTCAGTGTTTATACAGCAGGGTAAGGGTCACTCACTGTGTAACCGTACAGAGTCAGTGTTTATACAGCAGGGTAAGGGTCACTGTGTAACCGTACAGAGTCAGTGTTTATACAGCAGGGTAAGGGTCACTCACTGTGTAACCGTACAGTGTCAGTGTTTATACAGCAGGGTAAGGGTCACTCACTGTGTAACCGTACAGAGTCAGTGTTTATACAGCAGGGTAAGGGTCACTCACTGTGTAACCGTACAGAGTCAGTGTTTATACAGCAGGGTAAGGGTCACTCACTGTGTAACCGTACAGAGTCAGTGTTTATACAGCAGGGTAAGGGTCACTCACTGTGTAACCGTACAGAGTCAGTGTTTATACAGCAGGGTAAGGGTTGCTCACTGTGTAACCGTACAGTGTCAGGGTTTATACAGCAGGGTAAGGGTCACTCACTGTGTAACCGTACAGAGTCAGTGTTTATACAGCAGGGTAAGGGTCACTCACTGTGTAACCGTACAGAGTCAGTGTTTATACAGCAGGGTAAGGGTCACTCACTGTGTAACCGTACAGAGTCAGTGTTTATACAGCAGGGTAAGGGTCACACACTGTGTAACCGTACAGAGTCAGGGTTTATACAGCAGGGTAAGGGTCACTCACTGTGTAACCGTACAGAGTCAGTGTTTATACAGCAGGGTAAGGGTCACTCACTGTGTAACCGTACAGAGTCAGTGTTTATACAGCAGGGTAAGGGTCACTCACTGTGTAACCGTACAGAGTCAGTGTTTATACAGCAGGGTAAGGGTCACTCACTGTGTAACCGTACAGAGTCAGGGTTTATACAGCAGGGTAAGGGTCACTCACTGTGTAACCGTACAGAGTCAGTGTTTATTCAGCAGGGTAAGGGTCACTCACTGTGTAACCGTACAGAGTCAGTGTTTATACAGCAGGGTAAGGGTCACTCACTGTGTAACCGTACAGAGTCAGTGTTTATACAGCAGGGTAAGGGTCACTCACTGTGTAACCGTACAGAGTCAGTGTTTATACAGCAGGGTAAGGGTCACTCACTGTGTAACCGTACAGAGTCAGGGTTTATACAGCAGGGTAAGGGTCACTCACTGTGTAACCGTACAGAGTCAGTGTTTATACAGCAGGGTAAGGGTCACTCACTGTGTAACCGTACAGAGTCAGGGTTTATTCAGCAGGGTAAGGGTCACTCACTGTGTAACCGTACAGAGTCAGTGTTTATACAGCAGGGTAAGGGTCACTCACTGTGTAACCGTACAGAGTCAGTGTTTATACAGCAGGGTAAGGGTCACTCACTGTGTAACCGTACAGAGTCAGTGTTTATACAGCAGGGTAAGGGTCACTCACTGTGTAACCGTACAGAGTCAGTGTTTATACAGCAGGGTAAGGGTCACTCACTGTGTAACCGTACAGAGTCAGGGTTTATACAGCAGGGTAAGGGTCACTCACTGTGTAACCGTACAGAGTCAGTGTTTATACAGCAGGGTAAGGGTCACTCACTGTGTAACCGTACAGAGTCAGTGTTTATACAGCAGGGTAAGGGTCACTCACTGTGTAACCGTACAGAGTCAGGGTTTATACAGCAGGGTAAGGGTCACTCACTGTGTAACCGTACAGAGTCAGTGTTTATACAGCAGGGTAAGGGTCACTCACTGTGTAACCGTACAGAGTCAGGGTTTATACAGCAGGGTAAGGGTCACTCACTGTGTAACCGTACAGAGTCAGTGTTTATACAGCAGGGTAAGGGTCACTCACTGTGTAACCGTACAGAGTCAGTGTTTATACAGCAGCGTAAGGGTCACTCACTGTGTAACCGTACAGAGTCAGTGTTTATACAGCAGGGTAAGGGTCACTCACTGTGTAACCGTACAGAGTCAGGGTTTATACAGCAGGGTAAGGGTCACTCACTGTGTAACCGTACAGAGTCAGTGTTTATACAGCAGGGTAAGGGTCACTGTGTAACCGTACAGAGTCAGTGTTTATACAGCAGGGTAAGGGTCACTCACTGTGTAACCGTACAGAGTCAGGGTTTATACAGCAGGGTAAGGGTCACTCACTGTGTAACCGTACAGAGTCAGGGTTTATACAGCAGGGTAAGGGTCACTCACTGTGTAACCGTACAGAGTCAGTGTTTATACAGCAGGGTAAGGGTCACTCACTGTGTAACCGTACAGAGTCAGTGTTTATACAGCAGGGTAAGGGTCACTCACTGTGTAACCGTACAGAGTCAGTGTTTATTCAGCAGGGTAAGGGTCACTCACTGTGTAACCGTACAGAGTCAGTGTTTATTCAGCAGGGTAAGGGTCACTCACTGTGTAACCGTACAGAGTCAGGGTTTATACAGCAGGGTAAGGGTCACTCACTGTGTAACCGTACAGAGTCAGTGTTTATACAGCAGGGTAAGGGTCACTCACTGTGTAACCGTACAGAGTCAGTGTTTATACAGCAGGGTAAGGGTCACTCACTGTGTAACCGTACAGAGTCAGGGTTTATACAGCAGGGTAAGGGTCACTCACTGTGTAACCGTACAGAGTCAGTGTTTATACAGCAGGGTACGGGTCACTCACTGTGTAACCGTACAGAGTCAGTGTTTATACAGCAGGGTAAGGGTCACTCACTGTGTAACCGTACAGAGTCAGGGTTTATACAGCAGGGTAAGGGTCACTGTGTAACCGTACAGAGTCAGTGTTTATACAGCAGGGTAAGGGTCACTCACTGTGTAACCGTACAGAGTCAGGGTTTATACAGCAGGGTAAGGGTCACTCACTGTGTAACCGTACAGAGTCAGTGTTTATTCAGCAGGGTAAGGGTCACTCACTGTGTAACCGTACAGAGTCAGTGTTTATACAGCAGGGTAAGGGTCACTCACTGTGTAACCGTACAGAGTCAGGGTTTATACAGCAGGGTAAGGGTCACTCACTGTGTAACCGTACAGAGTCAGGGTTTATACAGCAGGGTAAGGGTCACTCACTGTGTAACCGTACAGAGTCAGTGTTTATACAGCAGGGTCAGGGTCACTGACTGTGTAACCGTACAGAGTCAGGGTTTATACAGCAGGGTAAGGGTCACTCACTGTGTAACCGTACAGAGTCAGTGTTTATTCAGCAGGGTAAGGGTCACTCACTGTGTAACCGTACAGAGTCAGTGTTTATACAGCAGGGTAAGGGTCACTCACTGTGTAACCGTACAGAGTCAGGGTTTATACAGCAGGGTAAGGGTCACTCACTGTGTAACCGTACAGAGTCAGTGTTTATACAGCAGGGTAAGGGTCACTCACTGTGTAACCGTACAGAGTCAGGGTTTATACAGCAGGGTAAGGGTCACTCACTGTGTAACCGTACAGAGTCGGTGTTTATACAGCAGGGTAAGGGTTGCTCACTGTGTAACCGTACAGAGTCAGTGTTTATACAGCAGGGTAAGGGTCACTCACTGTGTAACCGTACAGAGTCAGTGTTTATACAGCAGGGTAAGGGTCACTCACTGTGTAACCGTACAGAGTCAGTGTTTATACAGCAGGGTAAGGGTCACTGTGTAACCGTACAGAGTCAGTGTTTATACAGCAGGGTAAGGGTTGCTCACTGTGTAACCGTACAGTGTCAGGGTTTATACAGCAGGGTAAGGGTCACTCACTGTGTAACCGTACAGAGTCAGTGTTTATACAGCAGGGTAAGGGTCACTCACTGTGTAACCGTACAGAGTCAGTGTTTATACAGCAGGGTAAGGGTCACTCACTGTGTAACCGTACAGAGTCAGTGTTTATACAGCAGGGTAAGGGTCACTCACTGTGTAACCGTACAGAGTCAGTGTTTATACAGCAGGGTAAGGGTCACTCACTGTGTAACCGTACAGTGTCAGGGTTTATACAGCAGGGTAAGGGTCACTCACTGTGTAACCGTACAGAGTCAGTGTTTATACAGCAGGGTAAGGGTCACTCACTGTGTAACCGTACAGAGTCAGTGTTTATGCAGCAGGGTAAGGGTCACTCACTGTGTAACCGTACAGAGTCAGGGTTTATACAGCAGGGTAAGGGTCACTCACTGTGTAACCGTACAGAGTCGGTGTTTATACAGCAGGGTAAGGGTTGCTCACTGTGTAACCGTACAGAGTCAGTGTTTATACAGCAGGGTAAGGGTCACTCACTGTGTAACTGTACAGAGTCAGTGTTTATACAGCAGGGTAAGGGTCACTCACTGTGTAACCGTACAGAGTCAGGGTTTATACAGCAGGGTAAGGGTCACTCACTGTGTAACCGTACAGAGTCAGTGTTTATACAGCAGGGTAAGGGTCACTGTGTAACCGTACAGAGTCAGTGTTTATACAGCAGGGTAAGGGTTGCTCACTGTGTAACCGTACAGTGTCAGGGTTTATACAGCAGGGTAAGGGTCACTCACTGTGTAACCGTACAGAGTCAGGGTTTATACAGCAGGGTAAGGGTCACTCACTGTGTAACCGTACAGAGTCAGTGTTTATACAGCAGGGTAAGGGTCACTCACTGTGTAACCGTACAGAGTCAGTGTTTATACAGCAGGGTAAGGGTCACTCACTGTGTAACCGTACAGAGTCAGTGTTTATACAGCAGGGTAAGGGTCACTCACTGTGTAACCGTACAGAGTCAGTGTTTATACAGCAGGGTAAGGGTCACTGTGTAACCGTACAGAGTCAGGGTTTATACAGCAGGGTAAGGGTCACTCACTGTGTAACCGTACAGAGTCAGGGTTTATACAGCAGGGTAAGGGTCACTCACTGTGTAACCGTACAGAGTCAGGGTTTATACAGCAGGGTAAGTGTCACTCACTGTGTAACCGTACAGAGTCAGGGTTTATTCAGCAGGGTAAGGGTCACTCACTGTGTAACCGTACAGAGTCAGTGTTTATACAGCAGGGTAAGGGTCACTCACTGTGTAACCGTACAGAGTCAGTGTTTATACAGCAGGGTAAGGGTCACTCACTGTGTAACCGTACAGAGTCAGTGTTTATACAGCAGGGTAAGGGTCACTCACTGTGTAACCGTACAGAGTCAGTGT
>NW_026867971.1:0-5000 GCF_020745735.1 Hemiscyllium ocellatum | reverse complement strand
GGTTTATATACAGAATAACAGATACCCCGGGAGGGAGTTACAGACTGGAATCTAATCGAGGGATTCGGGGTGGTTTATATACAGAATAACAGATACCCCGGGAGGGAGTTACAGACTGGAATCTAATCGAGGGGTTCAGGGTGGGGTTTATATACAGAATAACAGATACCCCGGGAGGGAGTTACAGACTGGAATCTAATCGAGGGGTTCGGGGGGGTTTATATACAGAATAACAGATACCCCGGGAGGGAGTTACAGACTGGAATCTAATCGAGGGGTTCGGGGTGGTTTATATACAGAATAACAGATACCCCGGGAGGGAGTTACAGACCGGAATCTAATCGAGGGGTTCGGGGTGGGTTATATACAGAATAACAGATACCCGGGAGGGAGTTACAGACTGGAATCTAATCGAGGGGTTCGGGGTGGTTTATATACAGAATAACAGATACCCCGGGAGGGAGTTACAGACTGGAATCTAATCGAGGGGTTCGGGGTGGGGTTTATACACAGAATAACAGATACCCCGGGAGGGAGTTACAGACTGGAATCTAATCGATGGGTTCGGGGTGGTTTATATACAGAATAACAGATACCCGGGAGGGAGTTACAGACTGGAATCTAATCGAGGGGTTCGGGGTGGGGTTTATATACAGAATAACAGATACCCCGGGAGGGAGTTACAGACTGGAATCTAATCGAGGGGTTCGGGGTGGTTTATATACAGAATAACAGATACCCGGGAGGGAGTTACAGACTGGAATCTAATCGAGGGGGTTCGGGGTGGGGTTTATATACAGAATAACAGCTACCCCGGGAGGGAGTTACAGACTGGAATCTAATCGAGGGTTCGGGGTGGTTTATATACAGAATAACAGATACCCCGGGAGGGAGTTACAGACTGGAATCTAATCGAGGGGTTCGGGGTGGGGTTTATATACAGAATAACAGATACCCCGGGAGGGAGTTACAGACTGGAATCTAATCGAGGGGTTCGGGGTGGGTTTATATACAGAATAACAGATACCCGGGAGGGAGTTACAGACTGGAACCTAATCGAGGGGTTTGGGGTGGTTTATATACAGAATAACAGATACCCGGGGAGGGAGTTACAGACTGGTATCTAATCGAGGGGTTCGGGGTGGTTTATATACAGAATAACAGATTCCGCGGGAGGGAGTTACAGACTGGAATCTAATCGAGGGGTTCAGGGTGGTTTATATACAGAATAACAGATACCCGGGAGGGAGTTACAGACTGGAATCTAATCGAGGGGTTCGGGGTGGGGTTTATATACAGAATAACAGATACCCCGGGAGGGAGTTACAGACTGGAATCTAATCGAGGGGTTCGGGTGGTTTATATACAGAATAACAGATACCCGGGAGGGAGTTACAGACTGGAATCTAATCGAGGGGTTCGGGGTGGTTTATATACAGAATAACAGATACCCCGGGTGGGAGTTACAGACTGGAATCTAATCGAGGGGTTCGGGGTGGGGTTTATATACAGAATAACAGATACCCCGGGGAGGGAGTTACAGACTGGAATCTAATCGAGGGGTTCAGGGTGGGGTTTATATACAGAATAACAGATACCCCGGGAGGGAGTTACAGACTGGAATCTAATCGAGGGGTTCGGGGGGTTTATATACAGAATAACAGATACCCCGGGAGGGAGTTACAGACTGGAATCTAATCGAGGGGTTCGGGGTGGTTTATATACAGAATAACAGATACCCGTGAGGGAGTTACAGACTGGAATCTAATCGAGGGGTTCGGGGGTGTTTATATACAGAATAACAGATACCCGGGAGGGAGTTACAGACTGGAATCTAATCGAGGGGTTCGGGGTGGTTTATATACAGAATAACAGATACCCCGGGAGGGAGTTACAGACTGGTATCTAATCGAGGGGTTCGGGTGTGGTTTATATACAGAATAACAGATACCCCGGGAGGGAGTTACAGACTGGAATCTAATCGAGGGGTTCGGGGGGGGGTTTATATACAGAATAACAGATACCCCGGGGAGGGAGTTACAGTCTGGAATCTAATCGAGGGGTTCAGGGTGGGGTTTATATACAGAATAACAGATACCCCGAGAGGGAGTTACAGACTGGAATCTAATCGAGGGGTTCGGGGGTGGTTTATATACAGAATAACAGATACCCGGGAGGGAGTTACAGACTGGAATCTAATCGAGGGGTTCGGGGTGGTTTATATACAGAATAACAGATACCCCGGGAGGGAGTTACAGACTGGAATCTAATCGAGGGGTTCGGGTGGGGTTTATATACAGAATAACAGATACCCCGGGAGGGAGTTACAGACTGGAATCTAATCGAGGGGTTCGGGGTGGTTTATATACAGAATAACAGATACCGCGGGAGGGAGTTACAGAGTGGAATCTAATCGAGGGGTTCGGGGTGGTTTATATACAGAATAACAGATACGCCGGGAGGGCGTTACAGACTGGAATCTAATCGAGGGGTTCGGGGTGGGTTTATATACAGAATAACAGATACCCCGGGAGGGAGTAACAGACTGGAATCTAATCGAGGGGTTCGGGGTGGTTTATATACAGAATAACAGATACGCCGGGAGGGCGTTACAGACTGGAATCTAATCGAGGGGTTCGGGGTGGTTTATATACAGAATAACAGATACCCCGGGAGGGAGTTACAGACTGGAATCTAATCGAGGGGTTCGGGGTGGTTTATATACAGAATAACAGATACCCCGGGAGGGAGTTACAGACTGGAATCTAATCGAGGGGTTCGTGGTGGTTTATATACAGAATAACAGATACCCCGGGAGGGAGTTACAGACTGGAATCTAATCGAGGGTTTCGGGGTGGGGTTTATATACAGAATAACAGATACCCGGGAGGGAGTTACAGACTGGAATCTAATCGAGGGGTTCGGGGTGGTTTATATACAGAATAACAGATACCCCGGGAGGGAGTAACAGACTGGAATCTAATCGAGGGGTTCGGGGTGGGGTTTATATACAGAATAACAGATACCCCGGGAGGGAGTTACAGACTGGAATCTAATCGAGGGGTTCGGGGTGGTTTATATACAGAATAACAGATACCCCGGGAGGGAGTTACAGACTGGAATCTAATCGAGGGGTTCGGGGTGGGGTTTATATACAGAATAACAGATACCCCGGGAGGGAGTTACAGACTGGAATCTAATTCGAGGGGTTCGGAGTGGTTTATATACAGAATAACAGATACCCCGGGAGGGAGTTACAGACTGGAATCTAATTCGAGGGGTTCGGGGTGGGGGTTATATACAGAATAACAGATACCCGGGAGGGAGTTACAGACTGGAATCTAATCGAGGGTTTCGGGGTGGTTTATATACAGAATAACAGATACCCCGGGAGGGAGTAACAGACTGGAATCTAATCGAGGGGTTCAGTGTGGGGTTTATATACAGAATAACAGATACCCCGGGGAGGGAGTTACAGACTGGAATCTAATCGAGGGGTTCGGGGTCGTTTATATACAGATTAACAGATACCCTGGGAGGGAGTTACAGACTGGAATCTAATCGAGGGGTTCGGGGTGGGCTTTATATACAGAATAACAGATACCCCGGGAGGGAGTTACAGACTGGAATCTAATCGAGGGGTTCGGGGTGGGGTTTATATACAGAATAACAGATACCCGGGAGGGAGTTACAGACTGGAATCTAATCGAGGGGTTCGGGGTGGGGTTTATATACAGAATAACAGATACCCGGGAGGGGGTTACAGACTGGAATCTAATCGAGGGGTTCGGGGTGGGGTTTATATTCAGAATAACAGATACCCCGGGAGGGGTTACAGACTGGAATCTAATCGAGGGGTTCGGGGTGGGGTTTATATACAGAATAACAGATACCCCGGGAGGGAGTTACAGACTGGAATCTAATCGAGGGGTTCGGGGTGGTTTATATACAGAATAACAGATACCCCGGGAGGGAGTTACAGACTGGAATCTAATCGAGGGGTTCGGATGGGTTAACTACAGAATAACAGATACACCGGGAGGGAGTTACAGACTGGAATCTAATCGAGGGGTTCGGGGTGGTTTATATACAGAATAACAGATACCCCGGGAGGGAGTTACAGACTGGAATCTAATCGAGGGGTTCGGGTGTGGTTTATATACAGAATAACAGATACCCCGGAGGGAGTTACAGACTGGAATCTAATCGAGGGGTTCGGGTGGGGTTTATATACAGAATAACAGATACCCCGGGAGGGAGTTACAGACTGGAATCTAATCGAGGGGTTCGGGGTGGGTTATATACAGAATAACAGATACCCGGGAGGGAGTTACAGACTGGAATCTAATCGAGGGGTTCGGGGTGGTTTTTATACAGAATAACAGATACCCCGGGGAGGGAGTTACAGACTGGAATCTAATCGAGGGGTTCGGGGTGGTTTATATACAGAATAACAGATACCCCGGGAGGGAGTTACAGACTGGAATCTAATCGAGGGGGGTTCGGGGTGGTTTATATACAGAATAACAGATACCCGGGAGGGAGTTACAGACTGGAATCTAATCGAGGGGTTCGGGGTGGGGTTTATATACAGAATAACAGATACCCCGGGAGGGAGTTACAGACTGGAATCTAATCGAGGGGTTCGGGGTGGTTTATATACAGAATAACAGATACCCCGGGAGGGAGTTACAGACTCGAATCTAATCGAGGGGTTCGGGGTGGTTTATATACAGAATAACAGATACCCCGGGTAGGGAGTTACAGACTGGAATCTAATCGAGGGGTTCGGGTTGGTTTATATACAGAATAACAGATACCCCGGGAGGGAGTTACAGACTGGAATCTAATCGAGGGGTTCGGGGTGGGGTTTATATACAGAATAACAGATACCCCGGGAGGGGGTTACAGACTGGAATCTAATCGAGGGGTTCGGGGTGGGGTTTATATTCAGAATAACAGATACCCCGGGAGGGGGTTACAGACTGGAATCTAATCGA
>NW_026867970.1:0-85281 GCF_020745735.1 Hemiscyllium ocellatum | reverse complement strand
GGGTGACTCTTGAATGCCCTCTGGGCAATTAGGGATGGACAATAAATGCTGCCAGTCAGTGGACACCGTCATTTCTGTTTAAAGAATAAAGAAAGAAAAGATCCCCACCAATACCCCGATATCTCCTTCAGCTATCTCCCACAGAAATCATTGGAAATCAATGCCCCTCTCATTCTTGATCCTGTTCCGAGTGGGAACTGTTTCTCCCTCTCTCCTCTATCCAGCTCATGCTCAGGATTTCAAATCCAGCTCAATCAGATCTCCCTCTCAGCCTTCTTCTCTCCAGAGAAAATAGTCCCAACCTCTTCAATCTATCCACATTGCTGTCATTTCTTATCCCTGGAACCATTCTTGTAAATCACTCCTGCCCTTTCTCTGATGTGTTCCCATCTTTCCGATAATGTGGGGCCCACACCTGGACACAATACTCCAGCTGGGGTCAAACAAGGGCCTTGTACATGTTCAGCAACACCTCCTTTCTCTTGTACTCTGTGCCTGTGTTAGTAATGTGGAGGACACTGTGTGCTTTATTCACTGCTCTCTCTACCTGTCCTGCACCTTCAATGATCTGTGCACATATACCCCCAGTTCCCCCTGCTCCTGCTGCACCCCCATTTAGAATTGCGCCCCCCCCATTTTATATTGACTCTATTTCCTTCCCACCAAAGTGCATCACTTCCCATTTCTCTGCCCTGAACCTCATCCACCTCCCCTCCTCCCCCAAATCCCACACTTATCAATGTGCTTTGGAGTTCTGAACGGTCCCCCTCACATTTTACAATTCTTCCTGGTTTGGTGCCATCTACAAACTTTGAACTTGTCCCCCTGCACAGCAAGATCCCAATCATTACTGAATCTCAGGAAAAACAAGGATCCCAACATTAATCCCTGGAATTCTGGTGATTCTTCTCCACAGTTTCATGTAACACCAGGCGCCAGCTGAGCCCAATTCAATCCCTTCACTGTACAATCCCATCTCTGGAAGGACAGGAGCACACACCCTTGAGGATCAGGTGGATTCTGGGTGGGTGAGATAAGAGCAAGATATTTGTGGTTGAATATTAATTACTTCCCACCCCATCAGGACAGAATTAATGTGAGCTTCCTGCTATTGAGCAAACTTTTTTTTAAATTTCAAAATATACTTTATTCATCGAAATAAATCTTTGGTACCTGTACAATTTGTCATGTTGTTCATAGATATATACATAGCATGTCTGAACATTACAAAGAACAGATTGAATTAATCGAATTTACAGTTATCCTATTTACAGTTCCCTTTATTAACCATCCAGTCTCTTATTATTTAGCTGTGGCTTCAGTGGAACCCACCTAGTGAGAGGGTGCCCTGTTATACGATAGCAAAGGAACCTCCTTTAATCCCCAGTTTATGGGGTTACCATTGTCCATTTGACTGTCCTGTCTCTGGGGTAGCTGTCTGCATCCCCCATGTTGACCACGAACTGCTGGACCTTCGCTGGGCTGAGGTAGCTATCCAGCTCCTCACTGGGGTCATTTACCTGCTCTGGTGTCATTGAGCCAAGGCAAGGGTCCGCACCGTCCAGTTCTGTGTCTGACAATGAGACTGTCAGAGGATCACAGCGTTCAGTTACCTGTAGTTGTGGGGCAGTGGGTACCCCCTGGTTCTCACTGGATGGAGGGTGGACTTCGGGGAGTCTGTTGCTTCCTGGTTGGGAGGAAATGCCCTCCCCTTTATATACGGCGCTTTGTCTCTTCTTCTGGTGGTGATGACCTTCTTTGCGCCCGTCTTCCCCTTCCGAAGGGCTGGCCGTCTCTCCCTCGTGCAGCTGTCTTTTCCCCCTTTGCTGGGAGGCTTTGGGGGCCTGGCAGGATTTTCTCTTCCTGTTTTTAACAGGTATCCACTCCTCTGCCTTCTCAATTACCTCCCCCTCCATTGCTTCCATCTGCCCAGCTAGAGCTAGGATCAGCTGCTGTGTCTCTCCGCTGGCTGCTGCCTCCTCCACTCCAGCCTGTCCTTCTTTCTGGGTGCCACCAGTCTCTGTTTCCCTGCTGTCTGGGTGGACCTTGCTGGTCTTCGGGGGTCCACGGCTCACATTGCCACCTCCAGCCATCTGTGCGTAACTGGGCCCCCCCACCGTCTTGGGCAGGTCTTGTACATGTGGCCTACCTCTCCACACAGGTTGCAGCTCTTTGCTTCCTGACAGTCCTTAGTCAGGTGACCCTCCTGTTTGCAATTCCTGCAGATGGTCACCTTACAATCCGCCACCACGTGTCCCGCCTTCCCGCAGGTTCGGCACACTTTCGGCTGCCCTGCATATGTCAGGTAGCCTCTGCTCCTTCCAATTGCGAAGCTCGAGGGTGGTTGGAGAATGCCCCCATTATCATCGACCCTCAGAGTTACCCTTACCTGCCGCTTACTGGTCCAGATCCCAAAGGGGCCGATCACATCGGTGGCTTCTCCCTCAAATTGGACGTACCTTCCCAGGAAGGTCAGGACATCAGCCGCTGGAACGTAGGGGTTGTACATATGGATTGTAACAACCCGACTCCTCTGTGCAGGAAGCACACACCATTGATTTGCCGACAAGATGGAGACTAGCGGCTCCCCTTCCTTCTCCTTGAAGACCTTCAGGAACTGCTTGCACTGCTTCACACTCCTGAAGGTCACATGAAAGTAGCCTGCCCCAGGGAAATCCTGCAGGCAGTACACGTCCTTTTTTTTAAATTTCAAAATATACTTTTTTCATAGAAATAAATCTTTGGTACCTGTACAATTTGTCATGTCATTCATAGATATATACATAGCATGTCTTAACATTACAAAGAACAGATTGAATGAATCAAATTTACAGTTATCCTATTTACAGTTCCCTTTATTAACCATCCAATCTCTTATTATTTAGCTGTGGCTTCAGCGGAACCCACCTAGTGAGTGGGTACCCTGTTATACGATAGCAAAGGAACCTCCTTTAATCCCCAGTTTATGGGGTTACTATGGTGTTACCAGTAGTTGTGGGGCAGTGTGTACCCCCTGGTTCTCACTGGGTGGAGGGTGGATTTCTGGGATTCCGGTGTTTCCTGGTTGGGAGGAAATACCCTCCTCTTTATCTACAGCACTCTGTCGCTTCTTCTGGTCGTGGTCGTGGTGGTGGGTGTGGGTGTGGGTGTGTGGGTGGTGGGTGGTGGGTGGTGGGTGGTGACCTTCTTTGCACCAATCTTCCCCTTCCCAAGCGCTGGTCATCTCTCCCTCATGCAGCTGTCTTTTCCCCCTTTGCTGGGAGGCTCTACCTTCTTCATAGTCACCCTGACTGTGGTTCGAAACCCCTGTCCAAGGCTGCAAGCGGCTGCTGAGGCCATAGCTCTTGAGGTTGGCTGGTACCTGAATTGACGTTAGGCTGAAGCCAGCATAAAGATCCACCAAGAGCAGGTCAGCACAACCAAACGATCCTCCACCATCCAATCACGATCCAGCAATGGTCTCCACGAGCTCTGATGACTCGCAACTCGACACCGGTCCACATGATTGAGCAAACAGATTGCATAACCTCAAACCCTGAAACCATGCTGTCCAGCCGGTTCAACTGGTCTCTGAGGAAAGGCACCACTGTCCCACCTTTACCTCAGGGTGACAACGTGACTCATTCTCTGTTGTTATAAATTAACACAACATTACCCTTGGTAATCGCTCCTCTCTATATCCAGCGGATGAACCCTCGGGCAAAAAATATCTCGTCAAACAGGAACCACAGAGAATTCCTGAAATTTTCACCATTCAAACGTGATTCCCTAACGCAATAGTTCCTCCAAATCATTGCTTCATCCTGAGCACTCAGTCCTCTGACAGTACAGACACCCACACAGGTCTATAACATTTCACCAAAGACACTGAACATCCTTCTCAGACAAATGAATGAGATCTCTGCAAAGCTCTGAAACAAAATCCACAGTGCAGATTTTCTGACAGTTTGTAAGGAAGTTACAAACAGTTTGTAAGTGCTGTGAGGAAGGCATATGGTGTACTGGGCTTTATTGGCAGAGGAATTGAGTTCCGGAGTCCTGAGGTCATGTTGCAGTTGTATAAGACTCTGGTGCGGCCTCATCTGGAGTATTGTGTGCAGTTTTGGTCGCCATACTATAGGAAGGATGTGGAAGCTTTAGAACGAGTGCAGAGGAGGTTTACCAGGATGTTGCCTGGAATGGTAGGAAAATTTTATGAGGAAAGGCTGAGGCACTTGGGGCTGTTCTCATTGGAGAAGAGAAGGTTTAGGGGAGATCTGATAGAAGTGTATAAGATGATTAGGGGTTTAGATAGGGTAGATACTAAGAACCTTTTACCGCTAATGGAGTCAGGTGTTACTAGGGGACATAGCTTTAAATTAAGGGGTGGTAGGTATAGGACAGATGTTAGGGTAGATTCTTCACACAGCGGGTTGTGAGTTCATGGAATGCCCTGCCCGTTTCAGTGGTGAACTCTCCTTCTTTATGGTCATTTAAGCGGCATTGGATAGGCATTTGGAAGTTATTGGGCTAGTATAGGTTAGGTAGGATTCGGTCGCGCAACATCGAGGGCCGAAGGGCCTGTACTGCGCTGTATCCTCTATGTTCTATGTTCTATGTAAATCCCTCAGCACTGACCCCCTGACAGTGCGGCACTCCCTCACCACTGACCCACTGACAATGTGACTTCCCTCAATACTCCTCCTCCTACAGTGTGAGACTCCCTCAGCTGTGACTTTATGACAGTGCGGTGTTTCCTCAGTACTGACCCTGCGACAGTACAGCCGCCCCTCAGTACTGACCTTCCTATTGTGCGGTATTATCCCAGCATTGACCCTCTAACAGTGCAATGCTCCCTCAGCCATGACCCTCTGACAGTGTGTGGTTCCCCCAAAGCTAACTCTCCGACAGTGCACTCTCTCAGTACTGACCCTTCGACAGTACTGCACCCCCTCAGTACTGACCCTTCTACAGTGCGGTATTACGTGAGCCTAGACACTCTGACAGTGCAATGCTCCCTCAGCCCTGACCCTCTGACAGTGTGATGGTTCCCCCAAAGCTGACTCTCTGACAGTGCAGCACTCCCTCAGTACTGACCGTTCGATAATGTGACACTCCTCAGCCCTGATCTTCCAACAGTGTGGAAACCCCCCAGCACTGAGCCTCTGATAACACAATACTCCATTAGCACTGACCCTCTGACAGTGCAGCATTCCACCAGCACTGAACCTCCAACAGGGCAATGCTACCTTCATTCTCACCCTCCGAGAGTGCGACACTGCGTCAGCACTGACCCTCTGAGAGTGTGGCACTCTCTCAGCACAGACCCTCCCACAGTATGGTCTATCTGTAACCCTGTGCGGTTCCCCTTCGGGGCCTATTGTGGGAGTTTCATCACTCAAAGCCTTGGAGAAAGGTAGGGGATGGTTTATCGACACCCCACATCCCTCAGATGTGCTGCGTGTCAAAACATGAACACAACCTGCTGCCTGTGAATGCAGTGAGTGGGTGGGGATTAGGTGTCACTATCTCCTGAATAGTTTGTGAGAGGTCCCGGCTGTGGGAATAGATGGTTCCCATTGAAACTCAGTGGGAGATTGACATTGAATCATCATTGTTTGTACAAAGCCAGGACTCTCAATTTCTCTTGGTCTCGATCCTGGAGCCTGTGATGAAATGTGTGTGCTTTATGTATTTACTAACATTGGGAGCATTATTAGCATGAAAACACCAATGTGGTAATTATAGTAGGGGGTGTCAGCTTCCCCAGCATGGCTTGAGATGGTCATCATGGAAGAAGGGTCATGAGACTCGAAACGTTAACTCTGTCTCTCTCTGTAGTATGTAGGAGACCTAATGAGTTTCACCAGAACTTTCTGATATTTTCAGATCTTCTAATTCCCCAGATCTTTATTTTATTGTACACTCTCCAGATCACATCAGCCTTAGAGCTGCCTAATTTATTGCTTCACATTCCTCAGATCCACCATGAGCTGGTATTGGGAATTGAGAAGGTGTTTACAGGGAAAAGGTTTGCAGGGCTGGGGGAAAAGGAAGGGGGTGAGGTACAGGTCTAATTCTGGTTAATGGTTCAGATCTAGTGACACTTCTTCCATGATGACCATCTCAAGTCATGCTGGGGAAGTTGACACCCCCTACTATAATTACCACATTGGTATTTTCATGCTAATTATGTTCCCAATGTCAGTAAATACATAAAGCACTCACATTTCATCACAGGCTCCAGGATCGAGACCAAGTGAAATTGAGAGTCCTGGCTTTGTACAAACAATGATGATTCAATGTCAATCTCCCACTGAGTTCCAATGGGAACCATCTATTCCCACAGCCGGGACCTCTCACAAACTATTCAGGAGATAGTGACACCTAATCCCCACCCTCTCACTGCATTCACAGGCAGCAGGTTGTGTTCATGTTTTGACAGAGATATACCCGGTACATCTGACAGGGGGTGGGGGTTCAAAAAACCAGCCCTTACCTCCAACCTCACTGTTTACCTCAATCTTTACTCCGAATCTGCGAGTGATGGAGCAACCACAATAGGCCAGGAAGGGGAACAGCACAAGGATACAGATAGACCATTCTGTGGGAGGGTCTGTGCTGAGGGAGTGCCAAACTGTCAGAGGGTCAGTATTGAGTGTGCGCCTCACTGTCAGAGGGTGGGTGCTGAGGGAGTACTGCAGTCTCGGAGAGTCAGTACTGAGGGAATGCTGCATTGTCAGAGGGTCAGTTCTGAGGGAGTGCTGGACTGATGGAAGGTCAGTGCTGAGGAAGAGCACTGTTGGAAAGTCAGTATTGAGGGAGTGCCCAGTGACCATAGAGTCACTGGTGAGAGAGTGCAGCATTACGGGAGTGTCTGTACTGAGGGAGTGCTGCACTGTTGGAGCGTCAGCATTGAGGGAAAATCGCGCTGTCATAAAGTCACTGCTGAGGTAGTACTGCCCTGTTGGAGGGTCAGTGCTGAGGGAGTGCCGCACTGTCAGAGGGTCTGGACTGTGCGAGTGCCGCACTGTCAGGGGATCAGCGCTGAGCATGTGCTGCACTGTCAGAGGGTCAGTGCTGAGGGAGTGCCGCACTGTCGCGGGGTCAGTGCTGAGGGAGTGCTGCACTGTGGGGGCGTCAGTGCTGAGGGAATGCCGCATTGTCGGGGGGTCAGCGCTGAGCGAGTGCCACACTGCCAGAGAGTCTGTGCTGTGGATACTGTTTCAGAGCTGTGCAGGTATATTGCTAGTTTGTTTGTGAAGGGTTTATGGTGTATTCTGAGCTGGTGAAATAGTATAGACGTTACAAATCACACAACACCAGAACTAGTCCAACAGGTTTAATTGGAAGCACTTGCTTTTGGAGTGCTGCTCCTTCATCAGATGGCTGTCCAAATCATGTTATAGAGGTGTGTGAGTCTCTGTACTGTCAGAGTACTGAGTGCTCAGGTGAAACAAAGATTTCCAGCAGCTATTGCAATAGGGAGTTGTGTTTGAATGGTGAACATTTCAGAAATTCTCTGTGGTTCCTGTTGAATGAGATGTTTTTTGCCTGAGGATTAATTTGACAGATGTCGGGAAGAGCGATTACCCAGAGCAATGTTGTGTTTATTTATGACTACAGAGAATGAGTCACCTTGTCACACTGAGGTAAAGGTGGTACAGTAGTCCCTTTCCTCAGAGACCAGTTGAACCAGCTGGGCAGCATGGTCTTAGGGTTTGAGGTAGTGCCTTTGGCCTGGGTATCCTGTTGTCCTCTATTTCTCCACGAAGGACAGGTGGTACGGAACGGTCCAACTACTCGGAGCGTTCCGCGGCAGCGAGGCCAGGCCCATCCTTCGCAACACCGGGGACAGGTAGAACCTCAGTACGTAGTGACACTTGGTGTTTGCGTACCGGGGATCCACACACAGCTTGATGCAGCCACACACAAAGGTGGCCATCAGGGTGAGGGTGGCATTGGGTGTATTTTTTCCCCCGTTGCCCAGATCTTTGTATAGTGAGTCCCTTCGGACCCGGTCCATCTTTGAACTCCATATGAACTGGAAGATGGCCCGGGCGACTGCAGCGGCACAGGTTCTGGGAATAGGCCAGACCTGTGCCACGTACAACAGCAATGACAGTGCCTCACAGACTACGTGTTGAGGGACGCGCTGAAGCTTGGGGCAGCTGCCGCCAAGGCGCGGTGGGGAAAGACCACCGTTTAACATCTGCCTGTCGAAAGAAAAGCAGGGGGCCCATGCAGTCATTTGGGCTCTGCTGACGCCTCAGCTCAATATATGAGTGAGAAATGCACTGATCTGTATGTAATAATGATAATTCGGAGCTGTGTATGTAAATGTGGAAATATGAATGGCATTACCTAATGTACAGTGTATCAAATTATTCGATGCATATTTTATGAATAAAGTATATTTTTGAAATAAAAAAAAATCCTGTTGTCCTCTATTGCGGAGGTCTTAGATGACAGAACACGCGAGAGGCTGGACCAGCCGCTATCTCTGGACGAGCTGACCAAGGCCCTCGGGTCCTTCAAAAAGAATAAAACTCCCGGAAGCGACGGCTTACTGGTTGAGCTCTATTCCGCTCTGTGGGACTTGATTGACCAGGACCTGCTGGAGGTGTATGTCAGTATGCTTCAGGCAGGTACCATGAGTGAATCCATGAGGAAAGGCATCATCACCCTCATCTACAAGTGGAAGGGGGAGAGGGAGGAACTCAAAAATTGGAGACCGATCACACTGTTGAATGTGGATTACAAAATCCTGTCAAAGGTTATCGCCAACTGGGTCAGGTCTGCTCTGGGGTCGGTGATTCACCCTGACCAAACCTGTGCTGTGCCAGGCAGGAAGATCGCTGAGAGTCTCGCACTCCTCAGGGATTCGATCGCCTACGTGCAGGACAGAGGGTCGGACGCCTGCCTGATCAGCCTGGACCAGGAGAAAGCCTTTGACAGGATATCACACAGGTATATGAGAGATGTTCTCTCCAAAATGGGCTTTGGGGAGGGAATCTGCAATTGGATCAGACTGATCTACACCAACATTGTCAGTGCAGTCTCAATCAGTGGGTGGGAATCAGATAGCTTCCCAGTCAGATCTGGAGTCAGGCAGGGCTGCCCTCTCTCTCCTGCCTTGTTTGTGTGCTGCATAGAGCCATTTGCCGAGTCCATCAGGAAGGATGCGAGCCTGAGAGGGGTGACTATTCCTGGCAGCGGGGGCCTGCAGGTTAAGGCCTCCCTGTACATGGATGACATCGCCGTTTTCTGCCCGGATCCGCTGTCCGTGCGCAGACTCATGTGCATTTGTGACCAGTTCGAATGGGCCTCGGGGGCCAAGGTAAACCGAGGCAAGAGCGAGGCCATGCTCTTCAGGAACTGGGCCGACCAATCCTCGATCCCCTTCACCATCAGGACCGACCACCTGAAGGTGCTAGGTATTTGGTTTAGGGGGGCTGGGGCGTGCACCGTGTCTTGGAAGGAGTGTATCAGCAAAGTGAGGCAGAAACTGGGCAGATGGAAGCTACAGACGCTCTCCATCGCGGGAAAAACCCTGGTCATCAGGTGTGAGGCACTGTCTGCCTATTCCCAGAACCTGTGCCGCTGCAGTCAACCGGGTCATCTTCCAGTTTATATGGAGATCAAAGATGGACCAGGTCCGAAGGGACTCGCTGTACAAAGATCTGGGCAACGGGGGAAAAAATACACCCAATGCCACCCTCACCCTGATGGCCACCTTTGTGTGTGGCTGCATCAAGCTGTGCTTGGATCCCCGGTACACAAACACCAAGTGTCACTACGTACTGAGGTTCTACCTGTCCCCGGTGTCGTGAAGGATGGGCCTGGCCTCACTACCGTGGAACGCTCTGAGTAGTTGAACAGTTCCGTATCACCTGTCCTTCGTGGAGAAATTTTTGAAGAAAAACACCTTTGACCACAAGTCCATCAGGAAGTGATCAGTGCGTAGTCCCTCAGCACTGACCCTCTGACTTTGCAGCACTCCTTCAGCACTGACCCTTGAACAATGCAGCACTCCCTCACCACTGACCCTCTAAAGGTGTGGTACTCCCTCAGCACTGATCCTCTGACAGTGTGGCAATCCCTCTGCACTGACCCTCGAACAGTGCAGCACACCGTCGGCACTGACCCTCTGACAGTGTGGCTCTCCCTCAGCATTAACCTTTGACAGTGCAGAACACCCTCAGCATTAACCTTTGACAGTGCAGAACTCCGTCAGCCCACACCCTCTGACAGTGCGGCACTCCCTCAGCACTGACCCTCTGACAGTGCAGCACTCCCTCAGCACTGACCCTGGAACAGTGCAGCACTCCCTCAGCACTGACCCTCTGACATCGCGGCCCTCCCTCAGCACTGACCCTCGAACAGTGCAGCACTCCCTCAGCACTGACCCTCGAACAGTGCAGCATGCCCTCACACAAAAGATTAAAAAAGGCTGACACCTAACAGCTAAATGAATGCTGAACTATCCAGACCCCAGGATCCCGTCTGTAAAAGGAGGGTTTACAGAGTGAGAGACTGAGAAGGACAGTTTTGGTTTGTGTGTGAGAGCATCTTTTTTACAAAAATATACATAATTCCTTCAAAAAAAATGACTGACACTGTATATGTCTGCATACAGTTACTGAAACATTTCTGTTCAGTCTTTGCATGTGAAACAAAGATTGGAAATTGTAAGAAAAAAGAGCCAAAGTCTTCCTGAGTGATCCAGGAGAATATTGACACCAGAACAGTTTGTTATACACAGACACATTTAGTGAAGCATTCCTGTATCATCAACAACAAATGCTGGAGATCCCAGCGGGTCAGACAGTGCCCATGGAGAGGGAGCAAGCTAACGTTTCGAGATTAGATGGCTCTTCATCAGAGCTGACGTGAAATGTGGAAGGGACAGGATTTATGCCATAGCTTGGTGGGGGTGTGGGGGTGGATAATGGGTGCAGAGCACTGGTGGAGAAAAGATGTTGATAATTCAGATAAAGTGATAGAAATGTGAGAATGGCAGAACAACGGTGTGTCTCCTGCCAGACTGGAAAGGACAGACACTAGGATGGCGGGGGGGGGGGAGGGGAGAGAGGACATGGTAACAAGCTGAAACAAAGGGAAGAAATGGTTCACAGTTTGAATGTTTTGAACTTAATAATAAGTCCAGAAGGCTGGAAAGTGCCAAGTCTGAAGATGAGATATTGTCCGTCCAGTTTGCGCTGTGATTCACTGGAATACTGCAGCGTGCTGAGGACAGACATGTCAGCATGTGAGCAGGATGCTGTGGTAAAATGACCAGCTACAGGAAGATTTGGGTCTTGTTTGTAAACAGACCAGAGGTGTTCTGCAAAGCAGTCACCCAGGATGTATTTGGTGAAAAGTCATCTCAACTCAAACCGTTACCTTGGTCTCTCTGCATGGATGCTGTCTGACCCAGTGTGAGTTCCAGCATTTGTTGTTATCAGTACAGGTTCCAGCATCTACAATAATTAGCTCTGACATTCCTGTATCGTCTTTGTGTGTGAAACAAACAAACATTGGGAATTTGTAAAACCAGACCAAAGCATCTCTTGCATTTATATATATCTGAGGCACTGGGAGGATCGATAACTGAATGGGCCCCAGTTAATTTCAGCAGAGAGATCTCAGACAGTAATGTTCCCTCCCAGTCTGGGAACACTTCAGCGGTCAGGGACATTCAGCCTTGGATCTTCAGGTGACCATCATCCAAGGTGCACTTTGGTATACGCTACAACGCAGAGTGGCCGAGCAGAGGCTGATAGCCTCAACTGGAATGGCCTCAACCGGGACATGGGGTTAATGTCACAGTACACGGACCCCACCCACACACACACACACACACACACACACACACAGCCTATGAGGGGAATTTGCATTTACAGATACATTTTATTTTGTTCAAAGTACATAATCTGTAGGCAGTCAGTCCATTGACATTTTATCAATTCCTACTTTGCTAATGGAACCATTCTGACTCAACCAGTCTGTGATATGGACAGGCAGCAACCTCAGGCAGCATCCAAGGAATCCTGACAAAGAGCTTAATCTCGAAATGTCCACTCTCCTCCTCCTCGGATGCTGCCTGACCAGCTGTGCTTTTCCAGCACTACACTTTTCACTCTGATCTCTAGCAGCTTCACTTTCTCCTAAACTCTAACCACACAACTTTAATGCATTGTCTGAGCTAAGATGTCACCTTTGAAAACAAAAACATAATCCTGAAGTTATCGTGCAATGAGACTGAAAAGAAATTCTGGGATTTACATGAATTGAAACCTGCAAACACATTCTAAGTGATGAAAGACTGAACAGCAATCTCGGTTTGCTCAATACATCGCATCAACTGTATGACACTTTGATCTTTTACCATAAACTCTGTGCCCTATGACCCTGCCTCATTAGCTACCTGATAAAGGAACATCACTCCAAAAGCTTGCACATCCAAATAAACCTGTTGGACTATAACCTGGTGTTGTGTGTTTTGTTCTCCACAGTTGCACTACTTTAACAAAATGACATCAAATGCTCAGAGAGTCAGTACTAGAGAGATGGGCTGAACAGCCACCATTGCACCACCATACCTTTGCGATTCTCTGATTTGGTGCATTCCCCCCTCCCCCAACTCTCCCTCAATCCCCAACCTTCCTGCCATAAGGACAAGTCTTGACCCTGGAAAACAACCTGCTGATTAAATCTGATTCTCGGAAAATTCCCCGTGTAATTCCAATTACCCTGAATCCCGGAGCTCCCTCTGTAGTGTCACTGTGACTATCCCGTGTTCAGACACACCATGGAATACTGCCAGTCCCCACCACCTTCTCCAGGGGCCGTGAGGAACGTGAGATTAAAGCTGAACCCACACAGTGACAGCTACATTCCCCCAAGTCACTTATTGAAAAGAAAATGGAGGAGATTGTCAGGACTGGAGCTGGAGGATTCACTGTCTCTCTCTACTCCTGTAACAAATCAAAACCCTTCCTTTACTCCAGTGACCAGAATCTCCAATCCAATATCTTCTAAAAAGATCAATTCTAAATAAACATACTCACTATAGAGTCACAGAGTTGTACAGCATGGAAACAAACCCTTTGGTCAAACTGGTACATGAATTACAGATATTCGATATGAACCTCATCCTATTTGCCAACACTTGGTCCACATCCCCCTAAATCCTTCTTATTCCTTTACCCAACAGGATGCCTTTGAAGTGTTGTCATTGTACCAGCCTCCACCATCTCCTCTGGAAGCTTGTTCCATATGCACACCACCCTCTGTGCGAAACATGTGCCCCTCAAGTCCCTTTTAAATCTTTCCCCACTCACCTTAAACCCATGCGCTCTAGTTTTGGACACCCTACCCTAGGTAAAAGACCTTAGCTGTTCACCCTATCCATCCCTCTCATGGTTTTATAAACCTCTATAAGGTTGCCCCTCACCCTCTGTTGCTCCAGGGAAAATAGCCCCAGCTTATTCACCCTCTCCCCATAGCTCTAACCATCCAAGCCTGGCCCCATCCTTTTAAATCTTCTCTGAACTCTTTCAAATTTCACAATATCCTTCCTACAGCAGGGAGACCAGAATTGAATGCAGTATTCCAAACGTGGCCTCATCAATGTTCCATACAGTCTCAACATGACCTCCCAACTCCTATATTCAAGGCTCTGACCAAAGCTTATTATCAAAGTCTAACATTAACTGAAGATGCAATAACTGTTTGTCACAAAGTCAAGTAACGTACACATCTAAATAGCGATCCCTCTCAACATCCCCAAAACACACCAACATAATCGCAATCAAATCCAAAAGAACTGGTGATGCTGTAAATCAGAAACAAAAACAGGAGTTGCTGGAAAAACTCAGCAGGTCTGACAGCATCTGTGGAGAGATAGAAAAAGAGTTAGCACTTCTGAGGAAGGGTCACTAGACCTGAACTGTTAGCTCTAATTTCTCTCCACAGAGTTGCCAGACCTGCTGAGCTTTTCCAACAATTTTCTGTGGAAAAAGTGAGGACAGCAGATGCTGGAGATCAGAGCTGAAAAATGTGTTGCTGGAAAAGTGCAGCAGGTCAGGCAGCATCAAAGGAGCAGGAGAATCGACAATTTGGGCATAAGCCTTCCTGAAGAAGGGCTTATGCCCGAAATGTCAATTCTCCTGTTCCTTGGATGCTGCCTGACCTGCTGCACTTTTCCAGCAACACATTTTTCAGCAACAATTTTGTGTTTTTCTCTTTCACACAATTTCACTCTTCATGAAATCAGAAAAACCAATATTCTCTGCAGGGACTGTATCTGTGAAAGTAAGAACACTCCAGCCAATAGGTCATTCTTGAAGACAGAAAGATGAAGCATAAAATCTTTCAAAGTTTGTCACCTCTGTGTTCTTACACATGTGGCCATCACTGATCACACACACACAGGGCTGTCCCCGGGATCTATCAGCTTGTTCAGGGAAATACAATTGAGAAGTTCATTCGATCACTCTTTCAGAAGGAAGGGAAAGGTTTCATCCTGAACTCAACAAGTGGGTTGTTTCTTTCACCAACCATGGGAGTGATCAGATGGGGAGCCCTTCCTCACAGGCTTTATGTCCCTCAGCTAATTACAGACATAAAGCACTCTCTCCATCAGTTACAGTACAAACAGCCACAGCACAGTGTATAGTACAGCAAGCAGTGAGCACAAGTCATGTCATTTCATGGAAGTTTGGTTTTTAGAAAAGCAGTGCCTGTGACCTTGAAAGAAACCACTCGAGGTGTTCCCACAAAATGTAAAATATTTTCCACAATCCTCTAAAATGCAAGTTTTCAAATAAACATTAAATCACCAGTGTCCGCATATTAAATGGGAACACCATTCCCAGTAAGATCCCTATGAAACCACTTTTGATTCTGACTTGGAAATATATCTCCGTTCCTTCAGTGTCGTTGTTTCGAATTTGTGTGTGTGTGTGTGTGTTACTGTGTAGGTGTCCACATTTGTACATGAATATCTGTGAAAATGCAGACCTTTACGTTCCATGTTGATGTTTGTCTCAGTGCACGTCTATATTTGTACCTAAAGCAAACAGAAAGTGAAAATTATTGGGAAGCCACAGGATTGGGAAGCTTTTGAAAACCAACAGAGGATAACTAAAAAAGCAATAAGGAAAGAGAAGATGAAATCTGAGAGTAAGCTAGCTCATTATACAAAAGGAGATTGGAACAAGTTTGTTGTAAATACATAAAGTAAGAGACACAGAAGAGTGGACATTGAATTGTTGGAAAATGAGGATGGAGAAGTCATAATGGGGAACAAATAAACAGAGAGGGAACTGAACAGATGCTTTGCGTCAGTTTTCATGGTGGAAGATACCAACAGCGTATTCGATCATTTACAGTCACTGTCCCCCAAGGGTTCCTTCACCTTAATCTCCCTAATCCAGTCTGCCTCATGACACATCACTGAATCCAGAACTGTCTGTTCCCTTTTAGGATCTGCCACAGGTTGCTAAAAAAAATCCTAGACTTTCCACAAATTCCTTTTCTTTGGATCTGTGACTAAACTGAATCTCTCAGTCCACTGGCCTTTC
Source organism: Hemiscyllium ocellatum (assembly GCF_020745735.1). Classification (NCBI taxonomy): domain Eukaryota; kingdom Metazoa; phylum Chordata; class Chondrichthyes; order Orectolobiformes; family Hemiscylliidae; genus Hemiscyllium; species Hemiscyllium ocellatum. The sequence goes on along the minus strand of NW_026867970.1, from coordinate 69,712 downwards.
GAAGTCCTCCATGATTATTAGAATAATGCCTTTCTTACATGCCTTTTCTCTCTCCTGATTTATTTTCTGCCCTCCACACTGACTACTGCCAGGAGCCCTTTACACAGCACCCACCTGGGTTATTTTTCCTTTGTGATTCCTCAACTATCCTCACACAGATTCTGTGTACTCCGAATCTGTATCACGTTTTGCTCTCAATTTGGTTTCATTTCTTATTAATAAGGCAAAGCAACCCCCTGCACCCACCTCCCTGTCCTTTCAATCTGATGTGTATCCTTAGATATTTAGCTCTCAGACCTGATCACCTTGCAGCCACCTCTCTGTGATACCCACAACATCATACCTGCCAATTTCAATCTGTGCCACAAGCTCATTTACCCTGTTTTGTATCCTGTTTGTATTTAAGTACAACACCCTCAGCCCTGCATTGACTGCACCCCTTCTCATAGTTGTCCCATTATGTGCTGTACCTGAAGTTAGATTCCTGGCCCTTCCCAGACACTCTGACCTTATACTTCTTCTGTTAACATTAATACCCTCTGCTCAGCCCTCCCTCTGCTTTAACATTTTCCACAATTTTCCGTGTGACTGAAACTCCCCTCATTCTGCTTAAAGCCCTACCCACAGCCCTAGTTATGTAATTTACCAGGTCTCTGGTCCCTGTGTGATCCACACAGAGCCAATCCCATTGGAGCATAGAACATAGATATTCACAGCACAGTACAGGCCCTTCGGCCCTCGATGTTGCACCGACCTGTAAAATTAATCTGATGCTCATCTAACCTACACTGTTCCATTATTATCCATATCTATGTCCAATATCCATTTAAATGCCTTTAACATCAACGAGTCTACTAGTGTTGCAGTCAGGCCATTCCACACTTATACTGCTCTCTGAGTGAAGAAACTACCCCGAATATCTGTTCTAAATCTATCACCCCTCAATTTAAAAGCCAGATCCGTCACATTATCCTTCACCATCCAAGGAAAAAGGCTCTCACTGTCCACCCTCTCTCACCTTTTGATTATCTTATATGTCTCGATTAAGTCATCTCTCAACCTTCTTCTCTCCAATGAAAACAACCTCAGTTCCCTCAGCCTTTCCTCGTAAGACCCTCCTTCCATACCAGGCAACATCTGAGCAAATCTTCTCTGAACCCTTTGCAAAGCTTCCACATCCTTCCTATAATGAGGTGACCAGAACTACACGCAATGTGCGGACTTACCAGTGTCTTGTACAGCTGAAGCATGACCTCATGCCTCTGAAACTCAATCCCCCTGGGTGGCAGCTTTCAGGGATTTATGTACCTGGACACCATGATCTCTCTGTTCATCTAAACTACCAAGATTTCTACCATGAGTCCAGTACTCTGCATCCCCGTTACTTCTTCCAAAGTGAATTACCTTACACTTTTCCACATTAAACTCCACTTGCCACTTCTCAGCCCAGCACTGCATCTAATCTCTGTTCTTCTGAAACCCACAACATCCCTCGGCACTATCCACAACTCTGCCTACCTTAGTGTCATCTGCAAATATACTAACCCATCCTTCCACATGCTCCTCCAGATCATTTATAAAAATTGACAAACAGCAGTGCCCCCAAACAGATCCTTGTAGCACACCACTGGTGACTGAGCTCCAGGGAGAACATTTTCTGTCAAAGAAGAACAAAGAACAAAGAAAATTTACACCCAGGAACAGGCCCTTCGGCCTTCCAAGCCTGAGCCAATCCAAATCCGCTGTCCAAACCTGTCGCCCAATTCCTTAGCATCAGTATCCCTCTGCTCCCCACCTCCTCAAGCATCTGTCCAGATGCACCTTAAATGAATCTACCGGGCCTGCATCTACAACCACTGCTGGCAACACGTTCCAGGCACCTTCCACCCTCTGTTTACCGTATTTGCCGCGTGTATCCCCCGTAAATATTTCACCTCTCACCTTGAAAACGTGACCTCTTGTTATTGAATCCTTCACCCTGGGAAAAGCTTATCTCTATCTATCCTGTCGATATCCTTCATGATTTTGCAGACCTCAATCAAGTCCACCCTCAATTTCCTTTTTTCTAATGAAAACTATCCTCATGTACTCAATCTCCTTTCATAGCTAGCAACTTCCATACCAGGCAACGTCCTTGTAAACCTTCTCTGAACCCTCCCCAAAGTGTCCATATTCTTTTGGTAATGTGGCACTCAGAAATCAACCACCAGAAATCAACCATTCCCCTCTGTCTTCTTTCAGTGAGCCAACTTCTGATCCAAACCACTATATCACGTTCAATCCCGAAACTCCGTATTTTGTGCAATAGCCTACCGTGTGGAACCTTATCAAACACCTTACTGAAATCCATATACACCAAGGCAACTGCTTTATCTTCATCCACCTGTTTTGTCACCTGCTCAAAGAACGGTGGCAGCACGGTGGCACAGTGGTTAGCACTACTGCCTCACAGCGCCAGGGAACTGGGTTCAATTCCCACCTAAGGCGACTGACTGTGTGGAGTTTGCACATTCTCCCCGTGTTTGCGTGGGTTTCCTCCGGGTGCTGTTTCCTCCCACAGTCCAAGATGTGCGGGTCAGGTGAATGGCCATGCTAAATTGCCGTAGTGTTCGGTAAGGGGTATATGTAGGGGTATGGGTGGGTTGCGCTCGGCGGGTCGGTGTGGACTTGTTGGGCCGAAGGGCTGTTTCCACACTGTAAGTAATCTAATCTAATCTAAACTCAATAAGGTTGGTGACCTAATCTCACAAAACTGTGTTGACTATCCCTAACCAAATTATCCCTTTCCTGATGATTATAAATCCCACCTCATTTTAACTTTTCCAACACTTTACCCACAACCGAAGGAAGACTTTCTGGCCTATAGTGATCAGGGTTGTCCCAACTCCCATTCTTAAACAAGGGAACAGCATTTGCTGTCCTCCAGTCTTCTGGCACTGCTCCTGTCGACAATGACAACATTAAGATCAAAACTAAAGGCTCTGCAATCTCCTCCCTGGCTTCCCAGAGAATTCGAGGATAAGTCCCATCCTGCCCAGGGGTTTTATCTGTTTTCATATTCAAAATTGCTAAAATGTCCTCTTTGTCAACCTCAATCCCATCTAATCTAGTCGCCTGTATCTCCAAATTGTCATTAGCATTGCCCTTTCCAATGTGAATACTGACAAAAAGTATTCGTTAAGCGCTTCCCCTATTTCCTCAGATTCCACACACAACTTCCCAATACTGTCTTTGATTGGCCCAAATCTTACTCTAGTCATTCTTTTATTTCTGATATTGCTATCGAATGCCTGAGGGTTTTCCTTGATCCTGTCTGCTAACAACTTCTCATGTACCCTCCTGGTTTTTCTTAGCCCTCTCTTTTGAACTTTTCTGGCTAACCTATAACTCTCAAGCGCCCTATATAAGCTTTCACACCTCATCCTCACATAAGCCTTCTTCTTCCTCCTGACAACAGCTTCAACTTCTTTAGTAAACCATGGCTCCCCCTCTCGACCACTTCCTCCCTGCCTGATAGACATATGCTTATCAAGGACCCGCAGTGGCTGCTCTTTGAATAAGCTTCACATTTTAAGTGTGTCCATCCCCTGCAGTTTCCTTTCCCACCCCCTGCATCCTAAATCTTGCCTAATCGCCTTTCCGCCAGCTACAACTCTCGCTCTGTGGTATATACCTATCCCTGCCCATTGCTGTTGTAAACATAACCAAATTATGGTCACTATCGGCAAAGTGCTCACCTGCCTCCAAATCTAACATCTTGCCGGGTTCATTCCCCAATACCAAATCCAATATGGCATCACTCCTTGTTGGCCTGTCTACACACTGTGTCAGAAAACTCTCCTGCAGGCATTGAACAACAACTAACTCATCTAAACTACTTGAATATAATATTCCCAGTCAATATTGGGGAGGTTAAAGACCCCCATAATAACTACCCTGGAGCACCTCCCTCCTTTCCCAGTACGGATCCCAATGCCCCATGAATTCAAACCCATTTATCCCACACCAATCTTTGAGCCATTCGTTAACCTCTTTAATCTTATTGATCCTGTGCCAATTAACCCGTGGTAGTAATCTAGAGATTATTCCCTTTTTGGTTCTGATTTTTAATTTAGCCCCTGGCTGTTCACATTCCCACAGTAGAAATGTTTTCCTCGTTCTCCCAATATCATTTGAACTGACATGGACCACAACAACCGGATCTTTCCACTCCCATTCCTAATTCCCCTGGAGCCCAGATTAGATCTGTTGAACGTGGGCATCAGGCAACACAGCCTTCAGATTTCTCAATCCTGCCCACAGAGAGCAGTGTCCATTCCCCTGACAATACTATCCCCAATTACATTCATATTTCTCTTTTCTCCCCTCCATCTTGGATGGCTGTATCAGGACCATCATCCTGTCCCACAGGATTATGATCAGTTTGCTAACGCTCCCTCCAGCCCACACTCTCATCCACACAGAGAGCAAGAATCCCAAATCTGATCGACAAACTCCCTCAGTACAACCTCCTGGATCCCTGAACCTGCCTTGTTCATAGTCACACCCTCCTGTCCCTGACCACTGACCAAATATGAAGCAATTAATCAAAGGTGTGTGACTGCCTCCTGAAACACAGCATTCAGGTAACTCTCCCCGTCCCTGATGTGTGACAGTGTTTGGAGCTCAGACTCCAGCTCATCAGCTGTGAGCCAGAATTCCTCAAACCACCAACACTTGCTCCAGATGTGGTCCCTTTGAAGCACAATGGGCTGTACCAGCATCTCCACCATCCAGGTATAATACATCCCCTGGCCCTGCAACTCCATTTCATTTACTCAGCTCTTAATTTGGTTTTTAAACATTTCCAGAATAAAAACAAGGACTGCAGATGCTGGAAACCAGATTCTAGATTAGAGTGTTGTTGGAAAAGCACAGAAGTTCAGGCAGCATCCGAGGAGCAGGAAAATCAACGTTTCGGGCAAAAGCCCTTTAAATGTTTGCGACTCACCTTGTACTTTGTGACCTGTAAATATTTTCACAATACATCTGAAATTTGAAATTTATAAAACAGTTAAATTCGTAGCAGTTGGCAACCAATGAACTTACAGTTTTTCTGTGAGGTCACGTTTTCATTTGTGCTGAGTCCCAGATCCTGGGAATTAAAAAAACCTTACAAAGTATGATCCAAACACCATAATGGAGAGAGACAGAGATGGAGAGGGGCAGAGTATCCTATAGTGTGGAAACAGGCCATTCTGCCCACACTGACCTCCTGAAGAGCATCCCACTGAGACCCAACCCCCCCAACCATGTAATCCCACATTTCCAATGTCTAAACCATCTCGCCTGCATATCCCTGGAAACTATGGTCAACTTAGCATGGTCAATCCACCAAACGTGCACATCTTTGGATTATGGGAGTTAACCAGAGCACCCGGAGGAAGCTCACACAGACAGAGAGAGGCTGTGCAAACTCCACACAGACAGTCACCTGAGGCTGGAATCAAATCCGGGTCCCTGGCGCTGTGAGGCAGCAGTGCTAACCACTGAGCTACCATCCTACCCTCTCCAGTGTGAGAGAGGGACAGAGAGGGAGAGAGAGAGAGAGTGTGTGAAAGAGAGGGACAGAGGGAGATAGACTGAGAGAAGGCACAGGGAGAGATAGGAGTATGGGAGATAGGGACAGAGAGAGAGTGTGAGAGAGTTAGGGACAAAGATAGAGGTAGTGAGAGAAGGGATAAAGAGGGAGTGAGAGAGAGGGAGTGAGAGATAGGGACAGAGGGGGAGGGACTGAAAGAAGGCACCGGGAGAGAGAGAGAATATGATAGATAGGGACAGAGAGAGTGTGTGTGTGAAAGAGAGGGACAGAGGGAGAGGGACTGAGAGAAGGCACAGGGAGAGAGAGAGTATGGGAGATAGGGACAGAGACAGAGTGTGTGAGAAATAGGGACAGATATAGAGGTAGTGAGAGAGGGACACAGAGATAGTGTGTGCAAGTGTGGAACAGAGAGTGTGAAAGGTAAGGACAGAGAGAGAGGGAGTGAGAGATAGGGACAGAAAGAGAGTGTGGGAGATAGGGACAGAGAGAGAGTATGCGAAAGACAGGGACAGAGAGAGTGTGTGTAAAAGGTAAGGACAGAGGAAGAGTTTGTGAAAGATATGGACAGAGAGAGAGGGAGTGAAAGATAGGGACAGAGAGAGTATGTGAAAGGTAAGGACAGAGGGAGAGTATGTGAATTTAGGGACAGAGAGAGAGGATGTGAAAGATAGAGACAGAGAAAGGGAGTGAAAGAAGGGATAGAAAGAGAGTGTGTGAGAGGTAAAGAGAGAGAGAATGTATGAGAGATGGGAACAGAGATAGAGTGTTTGAAAGATAAGGACAGAGGGAGAAAGAGAGAGAAAGAGAAAGAGAGAGATAGCGATGGAGAAAGAGTGTGAGAGACAGGGATGGAGAGAATCCATGAGAGTTTACAGAGTGTCAGGCCGTTCCTGTCCAAATGCCCCAGTGAAACATGAGGAGTGTTTGGATAAAAGAGTATTCAGTCAGTGCTGTCTGTGACTGTGTACTCAGTTACACACCCAACCTTCCAGACCAGACCATCTAGCAGGAGGGAAGATTGTGAAATGTGGATGATGGGAGACAGAGACTTACCTCGATGTTAAAACATTCTGCTTTGTTCCCTGTGCCTTGGGAATATTTAAACAGAAAGGCAGAACAGGGAGGAGTTCATCAACTCACACACAGCATCACATTCAAATATTTCTGATGACCTTAACCACTGATATTGTGTTACAGTCTCGGGACAGAATATTGTAATTGAGAGATAATTCCAATCCAGCACATTACTCTGTGTTGAGGACAGAGCTCCCCTTGACACTAAGGTACCACCTTCTTATTTGATCACAGACCCGAGCTGCTATTGTTACTGTGGGAAACATTGCCAGGGTTACCATGATATGGGATTGAACACCGAGTACAGTGTGGAATATGAGGGCACCAGTATAGACAGCCAGAGTTCCTGTTCTCTCTGAAACACTCCTGGCTTTTTCATCAAAGGATGCATCTTAACAATTTCCCTGAAAAATATCACCAATTTCCCACAGCATTCACCAATTCCTGTGAAATCAAAGATTGTAGTATTTTGTCTCTCACCGTCTATTCCACTCCATGTCTCTCTCTGTCTCTCTGTCTGAGTCTCTGTCAGCCCTTGTTTCTCTCTCTCTCTCTCTCTCTCTCTCTCCCTGTCACTCTCTCTCTCTCTCTCTCTTTCTCTATCACTCTCTCTCTGGCCCTGATTTGGAGATGCTGGTGTTGGATGCTGTGTCTGTCTGTCTGGGGTGGGCGGAGCATGTAACAGCTGTCTGGTGTTTTTTTTAAGTCGTGGTATAGTCCAGTTATTGTTTTTTTAACGGCTAAAATTTAAAGTTTTTTTTAAGCGCCTAGCGGACCCGGAAGCTGGTGTCACGCTAGCTTACCTGGGAAGGTTTATTTTTCTTATAAAAGCGCGCACCTCCAAGCCTTCGGCCTCACTCTCTTGGCAGAGCAGGTAACGGCTGTCTGGTGGTGTTTTTTTTAAGTCGCGGTATAGTCCAGTTATTGTTTTTTTAACGGCTAAAATTTAAAGATTTTTTTAAGCGCCTAGCTGTCCCGGAAGCTGGTGTCGCGCTAGCTTACCTGGGAAGGTTTTTTTCTTATAAAAGCGCGCAGGCGAGAAACCTGAGGCACTACAGGGCTAGAGCCTCCCACCCGCCCTCCTCCTCTAACCTAATAATAAGACCCGTTCTGGTAAGCAGGTAAGTGCTGCATTTTGCGTGTTTGTTTCTTTAGATCTAGTTTTTAAAGTTTACCTTTTAGAGGGCTGGCAGCGAAGGCAGTGCAATGTTCCTCTTGCAACGTGTATGAGGTGAGGGAAGCCATTAGCATCCCTGCTGATTACACTTGCAAGAAGTGCACCCATCTCCAGCTCCTCCAAGACCGTGTTAGGGAACTGGAGCTGGAGTTGGATGAACTGCGGATCATTCGGGAGGCAGAGGTGGTCATAGATCAGAGCTTTAGGGAAGTAGTTACTCCGAAAGTTATAGAGAGATGGGTGACAGTGAGGGGGAGTGGGAGGAAGCAGCCAGTGCAGGGACCCTCTGCGGTCATTCCCCTCAAGAACAAGTATACCATTTTGGATACTTGTGGAGGGGTTGACTTACCAGGGGTAAGCAATGAGGTTCAGGCCTCTGGCACGGAGTCTGTCCCCATTGCTCAGAAGGGAAGGATGGAGGAAGGTAGAGCGATAGTTATTGGGGACTCAATAGTGAGGGGCACAGATAGGCGGTTTTGCGGGGGCAACAGAGACTCGCGATTGGTATGTTGCCTCCCAGGTGCAAGGGTACGTGATGTCTCTGATCGTGTTTTCCAGGTCCTTAAGGGGGAGGGGGAGCAGCCCCAGATCGTGGTCCACGTTGGCACCAACGACATTGGTAGGAAGAGGGATGAGGATGTTAGGCAGGCTTTCAGGGAGCTAGGTTAGAAGCTCAGAGCTAGAACGAACAGAGTTGTTGTCTCTGGTTTGTTACCCATGCCACGTGATAGAGAGTTGAGGAATAGGGAGAGAGAGCAGTTAAATGCGTGGCTACAGGGATGGTGCAGGAGGGAGGAATTCTGGTTTCTGGACAACTGGGGTTCTTTCTGGGGAAGGTGGGACCTCTATAAACAGGATGGTCTACACCTGAACCTGAGGGGCACCAGCATCCTTGGGGGGAGGTTTGCGAGTGCTCTTTGGGAGGGTTTAAACTAACTCTGCAGGGGCATGGGAACCTGGACTGTAGCTTTAGGGTACAGGACCTTGAGTGTAGGGAGGTTAGGAACATGGTATCGATCTCGAAGGAGGGTGCCAGTAAACAGGAAGGTGGCTTGAAGTGTGTATACTTCAATGCCAGAAGTATAAGAAATAAGGTAGGTGAACTTGCAGTGTGGGTTGGTACCTGGGACTTCGATGTTGTGGCCATTACAGAGACGTGGGTAGAACAGGGACAGGAATGGCTATTGCAGGTTCCAGGGTTTAAATGTTTTAGTAGGCTCAGAGGTGAGGGTAAAAGAGGAGGAGGTGTGGCATTGCTTGTCAAGGATAGTATTACAGCGGTGAAAAGGACGATGGAGGAAGACTTGCCATCTGAGGTAGTTTGGGCTGAGGTTAGAAATAGGAAAGGTGAGGTCACCCTGTTAGGAGTTTTCTACAGGCCTCCTAATAGTCCGAGAGAAGTAGAGGAAAGTATTGCGAGGATGATTCAGGAGAAGAGTGAAAGTAGCAGGGTGGTTGTTATGGGGGACTTTAACTTCCCAGATATTGACTGGGAAAGCTATAGCTCGAGTTCGTTAGATGGGTCGATGTTTGTCCAATGTGTGCAGGAGGGTTTCCTGACACAATATGTAGACAGGCCAACAAGAGGTGAGGCTATACTGGATTTGGTTCTAGGTAATGAACCAGGCCAGGTGTTAGACTTGGAGGTAGGTGAACACTTCGGGGACAGTGACCACAACTTGGTGACTTTTACTCTAGTGATGGAGAGGGATAAGTGTGCACTGCAGGGCAGGAGTTATAGCTGGGGGCAGGGCAATTATGATGCGGTGAGGCATGACTTAGGATGCGTGGATTGGAAAAATAGGCTTCAAGGGAAGAACACAAATGATATGTGGAGATTGTTCAAGGAACAGCTAATGGGTGTCCTTGATAAGTATGTACCAGTCAGGCAGGGAGTAAAGGGTCTTGTGAGGGAGCCATGGTTTAATAAGGAATTGGAATCCCTTGTGAAAGGGAAGAGGGTGGCCTATGTAAAGATGAGGCGTGAAGGTTCAGTTGGGGCAATTGAGAGTTCTAAGGTAGCCAGGAAGGATCTAAAGAGAGAGCTAAGAGCAACGAGAAGGGGACATGAAAAGTCCTTAGTTGGTAGGATTAGGGAAAACCCAAAGGTTTTCTATAGGTATGTCAGGAATAAAAGAATGACTAGGGTAGGTATCGGTCCAGTCAAGGATAGTAGCGGGAAGTTGTGCGTGGAGGCGGAGGAGATTGGAGAGACACTAAATCAATACTTTTCGTCAGTATTCACTCAGGAACAGGACACTGTTGCTGATGTGAATATTGAGTCACAAGTGATTAGAATGGATGGCCTTGAGGTATGTAGGGAAGAGATCTGGGGAATACTGGAAAGGATGAAAATAGATAAGTCCCCTGGGCCTGATGGCATTTATCCTAGGATCCTCTGTGAAGCTAGGGAGGAGATAGCGGAGCCATTGGCCTTGATTTTTATGTCGTCGTCGTCTACGGGAATAGTGCCAGAAGACTGGAGGATAGCGAATGTGGTCCCCTTGTTCAAGAAGAGGAGTAGGGATAGCCCTAGTAACTATAGGCCAGTGAGTCTCACTTCTGTTGTGGGCAAAGTCTTAGAGAGAATTGTAAGGGATAGGATTTATGAACATCTGGATCAAGGATAGTCAGCATGGTTTTGTGAAGGGCAGGTCGTGCCTCACAAACCTTATTGAGTTCTTTGAGAAGGTGACCAAGGAAGTGGACGAGGGTAAAGCAGTAGATGTGGTGTATATGGATTTTAGCAAGGCGTTCGATAATGTACCCCATGGCAGGCTAATGCAAAAACTGCGGAGGTATGGCATTGAGGATGGATTAGAGGTTTGGATTAGGAATCGGCTGGCTGGAAGGAGACAGAGCGTAGTAGTTGATGGTATAGGTTCATCTTGGAGTGCAGTTACTAGCGGTGTTTCACAAGGATCTGTTTTGGGACCATTGCTGTTTGTCATTTTTATAAATGACCTAGAGGAGGGGCTTGAAAGCTGGGTGAGCAAGTTTGCGGATGACACGAAAGTCGGTGGAGTTGTGGACAGCGAAGAAGGATGTGGCAGGTTATAGCGGGATATAGATAAGTTGCAGAGCTGGGCAGAAATGTGGCAAATGGAGTTCAATGTAGCTAAGTGTGAAGTCATTCACTTTGGTAGGAATAACAAGAAGATGGATTACTGGGCTATTGGTGGGCTACTTGGTAGTGTGGATGAGCAGAGGGATCTTGGTGTCCATGTACACAGATCTCTGAAAGTTGCCACCCAGGTAAATAGTGCTGTGAAGAAGGCATATGGTGTACTGGGCTTTATTGGTAGAGGAATTGAGTTCCGGAGTCCTGAGGTCATGTTGCAGTTGTATAAGACTCTGGTGCGGCCTCATCTGGAGTATTGTGTGCAGTTTCGGTCGCCATACTATAGGAAGGATGTGGAGGCATTGGAACGAGTGCAGAGGAGGTTTACCAGGATGTTGCCGGGCATGGTAGGAAGATCGTATGAGGAAAGGCTGTGGTACTTGGGGCTGTTCTCATTGGAGAAAAGAAGGTTTAGGGGAGATTTGATAGAGGTGTACAAGATGATTAGGGGTTTAGATAGGGTTGACAGTGAGAACCTTTTTCCGCTAATGGAGTCAGCTGTTACTCGGGGACACAGCTTTAAATTAAGGGGTGGTAGGTATAGGACAGATGTTAGGGGTAGATTCTTTACTCAGCGGGTTGTGAGTTCATGGAATGCCCTGCCAGTAGCAGTGGTGGACTCTCCCTCTTTATGGTCATTTAAGCGGGCATTGGATAAGCATATGGAAGTTATTGGGCTAGTATAGGTTAGGTAGGCTTCGGTCGGCGCAACATCGAGGGCCGAAGGGCCTGTACTGCGCTGTATTTTTCTATGTTCTATGTTCTGTGTGTGTGTGTGTGTGTGTGTGTGTGTGTATGTCTATAACGGTGTGTCCAGACAGACATACACAGACAGACAAAGACCCACATGTACACATATATTTTGTGTGGTGAATTTGTATTGCAGTTATATTGCACGTTGCTCAAAAACTGCATACATTCATGTAGAACTCTGAGCTCAAAAACTGCAGGAATTTATGTAAAACTCTGTTATCTCACTTATTAGATTAGAATCAATCTAAACATAGGTCATAGACAGAGAACACAGGGGCTAACACCTTCAACATATTGTCTAGCTATCACCATCGTTGGCAGCTCACCTGAGAATGCAACTTTAAAAAGAAGGGTTTTGTGATTTACACATGAAAGAAGTGAGACTATCACTGTATTCTAACAGATGAAAGATTAACAGACAATCAATTTTTCAATGTATTATTTCAGTTCCATCACACTGCAAAGTTTTGCTATAAATTCTGTGTTACGATCGAGCCCTCACCTGATGAAGGAGCGTCGCTCCGAAAGCTAGTGTGCTTCCAATTAAACCTGTTGGACTATGACCTGGTGTTGTGTGATTTTTAACTTAATCTCTGGCCCTGTCAGTCTCCCTCTGTCTATTCCTGTCTGTGTCTCTATGTCTCTCTCACTGTCTGTGTCTCTGTCACTCTCACTGTTTCAGCCTCTCCCTTTCTGGGTCTGTCCCTCTCTCTGTGCCCCTGTTAATAAAACTGGGGACACTGTGTGCTTTATTCACTGCTCTCTCTCCCTGTCCTCCCAGCTTCAATTATCTGTGCACATATAACGCCCAACTCTCCATGCCTCTGCTGCACCCCCTTTAGAATTGCCCCCCCCACCATTTTATGTTGTCTCTCAATGCCCTTCCCACCAAAGTGCATCACTTCCCACTTCTCTGCACTGAACCCCATCTCCCCACTCTCTACCCCACTCCCCCAAATTGTCAAAGTCCTTCTACAGTCCCACACTGTACACGTCACAGTTTACAATTCTACCTGGTTTGGTGCCATTTCCAAACTTTGAAGTTGTCCCCTGCACAGCAAGATCCCAATTATTAATAAATATCTGGCAAGGCAAAATTCCTAACACTGACTCCTGGGAATCGTGTTGCTGGGGGAGGGGGGATCCGCTCTGAAGTTTGGAGTCAAACAGGGCACTAGCTGAACTGAACTAAATCCAATTGCTGCACAATAACATCTCTGGAAGGACAGGAGCACACACTCTTGTTGATAAAGTGGATTCTGGGTGGGTGAGATAAGGAGCAAGATATTTGTGGTTTGTCATTAATTACACACCATGTCGCCAGGAGAGAACGAACATGAGCTTCCTGCTATTGAGCAAACAGACTGAACAACCTCAGACCCTGAAACCATGCTGCCCGGCTGGTTAAAGTGGTCCCACCTTTATCTATTTACCAACTAACTCATCAACAGCTCCTTCACAATTCCCTTTAACAAGGGTCCCATCAGGAAAGGCTGTGGGCACTGCAGTATTCCAGCCTCTGACCTGCTCTTGTAACCACTGTGCTAATGTCATGAGCCCAGCTGGGTTTCTGGTCAATGGTAACACCAAGAAGATGTCTCCTGGTTTCTGATCTCTCTGCCAAGGAGGAAACTTTCTCCTGTTGACCCTGTCAATGCCCAAAACATTCAAGAAGTTCGACACCACCCAGTAACAAATCAGCTCCCACTTGATTGACCCCACATTCACCAACGTCCACACCCTCCACCACCGATGCTCAGTAGCAGCAGTGCGTACCATTTCCAAGTTGGGCTGGGAAATTCACCGACCATCCTCAGACAGCACCTTCCAAACCCACAATCACTTTGATCCTAAAAGGACAAGGGCAGGAGATACATGAGACACCACCCCCTGCAGGTTCCTCTCCAAGCCACTCACTATCCTGAGTTGAAGCTGTTTGTCCCTTTTGGTAACTATTTGGAATTATGTTGTCAGACTCAACATGTCCTCAGGCTGTGGGATTTGGCGATGATGCAGAAAAATAATTGAACAACTCTTAAAGACAGATACATTACTCAATGACATACAGACTGAGGAATATGGAATGAACTAATATAGTCAGGAACAGAATTACTGTACACTCTAGATTAACATAGCGAAGGCATTTTTCTAACTGCCGTTCACTACCTGCCCACTGCCAGATAACAGGTACATCCTGGTCACCTCCATCCTGTTCTGCCTGGGGTGTGAAAAACTTCATTTTGTCAGGTCACTTTTGTACAGGCAAGAGAGCAGCTTTTCAAGGGCTCCCAGGGGAAATGTAGGTTCAAAGATTCCCTTATAACAAGAGGAACCAACATCCTCAGCTGGCCAAAGACATCTCCCCATCTCTAATTCATGACAAAGGAGTGAAATGGATACTAGCATCTGTCGTTCTTAAAGAGGAGGATTCAGGCCAGACCATATGGACAGCAGATACATGGGAACACCGCTCCCTGCAAGTTCCCCTCTGAGCCACTCACCATCCTGACTTGGAAATGATCACCGTTCCTTCAATGTCGCTGGGTCACAATCCTGGAACTCCCCCTCCACCAAGGGCATTGTGGGTCTACCAAAAGCATATGGCCTCCAGGGGTTCAAGAGGTCAGCTCACCGCCACCTTTCCAAGGGAGCAATTAGGGATGGGCATTAAACTCTGGTCAGACAATAATGCCCACCTCCCACAAATGAATCAAAGAAAATCATTGGTGAACATCTCCACATCTGACCTTGTGATGGAGGGAAGTACATTGCTCGAGCAACTGAAAATGATAGGACCCTGACAAACTCACGGAAAAATGTACACTTACACAACCACATACTGCATGTTAACCTGGCAGGATCCTGAATTAGGATTCATATTTATGAAGCTTTTCCCCATTTAGAAAATAGTCTATGGCCCAGTTCATCCCACTTCAGAAAGCATGTACTGGCACTGGAGAGGGTGCAGAGGAGGTTCACTAGGCACATTCTGGAGTTGAGGGGGTTGGCTGATGAGGAGAGGCTGAGTTAATTGGGATTATATTCGCTGGAATTCAGAAGAATTGGGGGGGGGGGGATCCGCCAGCACTGACCCACCCACAGAATGGTCTATCTGTAACTCTGTGCTGTTCCTCCTCCTGGCCCATTGTGGTTGCCCCATTACTAACAGCCTCGGAGTAAAGATTGAGGTAAATGATGAGGTTGGAGGTTGGGGCTGGTTTTTAGATCTACCCACACCTCCCACATCCCTCAGATGTACAATGTGCATCTCTGTCAAAACATGAACACAACCTGCTGTCTGTGAATGCAGTGAGTGGGTGGGGATTAGATGCCACTGTCTCCTGAATAGTTTGTGAGAGGTCACGGCTGTGGGAATAGATGGTTCCCTTTGGAACTCAGTGGGAGATTGACATTGAATCATCATTGTTTGTACAAAGTCAGGACTCTCAATTTCTCTTGGTCTCGATCCTGGAGCCCGTGATGAAATGTGTGTGCTTTATGTATTTACTGACATTGTGACATGATTGTGGTAAGTATAGGAGGGTGTGTCAACTTCCCCAGCATGATTTGGGATAGTCATTATGGAACAAGGGTCACTAGACTCAAAATATTAACTCTTTCTCTCTCTCTCTCTCTCTCTCTGTCTCTGTCTCTCTCATTCTCTCTCTCTCTGTCTCCAGTAGCTACCAGACCTATCATCTTCCTCCAGCACTTTCGGATTGTTTCCCATCTCCTAACTCACCTGACCTTTATTTTATTGTAGACTATTCAGATTACATCAGCCTAATAGCTGCCTAATTTATTGCTTCACATTCCTCAGTTCCACCATGAGCTGGTATTGGGAATTGAGAAGGTGTTTGCAGGGAAAAGGTTTGTAGGGCTGGGGGAAAAGGAAGGGGGTGAGGTACGGGCCTAATTCGATGGTGGAAAGAGCCATCAGAGGCACAATGGAAAGAATGACCTTTATAAATCTAATCCAATCTAATCTTTGTTTCAC
This sequence comes from Hemiscyllium ocellatum, assembly GCF_020745735.1. Taxonomy (NCBI): domain Eukaryota; kingdom Metazoa; phylum Chordata; class Chondrichthyes; order Orectolobiformes; family Hemiscylliidae; genus Hemiscyllium; species Hemiscyllium ocellatum. The sequence goes on along the minus strand of NW_026867970.1, from coordinate 54,009 downwards.
TCCCATCCAGAGGGTGTCTCAGTTTGTAAAAGTCCTGGGAGTTCACAGCAGTGAAACAGTTCCTGTCACAGGTATGGGCAGGTCTGAAGCTGTTTGTTCCCATCGCTCAGTAATTGGAAGGATGTTGTCAGACTGAACGTGTCCTCAGGCAGTGGGAGTTGTAGAATGATGCAGAAAAACAATTGATCAACTCTCAAAGACAGATATATTACTCAATGACACACAGATTGAGGAATCTGGAATGAATCAACATAATCAGGAATGAAATTACTGTACAGTCGAGATTAACATTGTGAGAGTGTTTTCCAACTCCCATTCACTGTCTGCCCATTGTCAGGTATCAGTCACATTCAGATCCATCTCCGTCTTGTTCTGACTGGGGTTTGAAAAACTGTATTTTGACAGTTTAGTTTTGTACAAACAAGAGAGAGCAGCTTGCAGCATGGGTTTGTACCTGGGATTTTGATGTTGTGGCCATTTCAGAGACATGGCTAAAGGAGGGAGAGAAATGGTTATTGCAGGTTCTAGGATTCAGATCTTTCAGTAAGAACAGAGAAAATGTTAAAAGAGGGCTGGTGTGGCATTGTTAGTCAAGGATAGTATTATAGTTGCAGAAAGGACATTTGAGGAGTCCTCTGCTGAGGTAGTTCGGACTGAGGTTAGAAACAGAAGAGGAGAGGTTACCGTGTTGGAAATTTTCTCTGGGTCTCCAAATAGTTCCAGAGATGTAGAGGAAAGGATAGCAAAGATGATCCTCGATAAGAGCGAGAGTAAAAGGGTAGTTGTTATGGGGGACTTTAACTTTCCAAATATTGACTGGGAATACTGAAGTTCAAGTACTTTAGATGGGTCCGTTTTTGTGCAATGTGTGTAGGAGGGTGTCCTGACACAGTGTGTAGACAGACCAACAAGGGGCAAGGCCATATTTGATTTGGTACTGGGTAATGAACCAGGCCAGGGAGGTGAGCACTTTGGTAATAGCGACCACAATTACAGTTAGGTTTACTTTAGTGATGAAAAGGGACAGGTATATACTGCAGGGCAAGAGTTATAGCTGGAGAAAAGGCAATTATGATGCGATTAGACAAGATTTAGGATGCTTAGGATGGGGAAGGAAACTGCAGGGGAAGGACACAATTGAAATGTGGAGCTTATTCAAGAACCAGATGCTGCGGGTCCTTGATAAGGATACACCTTTCAGGCAGGGACAAAGTTGTCGAGTGCAGGAGCCATGGTTTACAATGGAAGTCAAATCTCTCTTCAAGGTGAAGAGAAAAGCTTCAGTTAGGATGAGATGTGATGTCTCAGTTCGGGAACTTGAGAGTTCCAAGTTAGCCAGGAAAGACCTAAAGAGAGAGCTAAGAAGAGACAGGAGGATACATGAGAAATCATTGGCAGATACCATCAAGGAAAACCCAAAAGGCTTTCTATAGCTATATCAGGACTTAAAGAATGACAGTAAGATTAGGGTCAATCAAGCAGAGTCGTGGGAAGTTGTGCGTGGAGTCAGAGGAGATAGGGGAACAACTAAATGAACACTTTTAATCAGTATTCACACTTGTAAAGACAATGTTATCAAGGAGAATACTGAGATACAAGATATTAGATTAGACGGGATTGAAGTTCTTAAGGAGGAGGTGTTAGCAATTCTGAAAAGTGTAAAAATAGGTAAGTCCCTGGGCCAGATGGGATTTATCCTAGGATTCTCTGGGAAGTCAGGGAGGAGATTGCCGTGTCTTTGCCTTTGATCTTTATGTCACCATTGTCTAGAGGAATACTGCCAGTACACTAGAGGGTAGCAAATGTTGTTTCCTTGTTTAAGAAGGGGAGTAGAGAGAACCCTGTAAAATATAGATCAGTGAGCCTTACTTTGGTGATAAGAGATAGGATTTATAATCATCTCACAAACTCTCTCACACTCATACTCTCACACATACACTCACAAACATGCACACACACTCTCTCACACACTTTTACACACACATTCTATCACACAGACACACACTCTCACACACAAACTCTCTCACACACACACTCACACACATTCTCTCTCACACACTCTTAAATACACACTATCTCACACATTCCTTCAGTATTTTGTGTTAAAGTGTAACTTGTGCCTGTGGTAATGATGAAAACGATGATCTACTCTGTGTGGCGGTGGGACTTGGTGAAGCCTGAATCCAACACAGTGACAGGAACCCCATCCTCAGTTCTATTTGCCTGTACCATGACCTCTGGCATCCTGTTCCAGATACACACCACCCTCTGTGTGAAAGAAATTTTATATCGCTGTCTCTCACCTTAACCCTTTTCTCTCTCGTCCCAGTCAAAGTGGTGTCCTTCATTATCGGTGCGTAAGGATACTAGTGAGAGAGGGTCATGTCTTTTTGTGGCTAGTTGATGTTCATGTATCCTGCCGCATAGTTTTCTGCCTGTTTGTCCAATGTAGTGTTCTTGTACAGTATTTTGTAAATGACATTAGTTTTGCTTGTTGCCTGGATAAGGTCTTTCAAGTTCATTAGCTGCTGTTTTAGTGTGTTGGTGGGTTTGTGGGCTACCGTGATACTAAGGGGTCTGAGTAGTCTGGCAGTCATTTCCGAGATGTCTCTGATATAGGGGAGAGTGGCAAGGGTTTCTGGACGTGTTTTGTCGACTTGCTTGGGTTTGTGCTGAGAAATCGGCGGACTATGCTCATTGGGTATCCATTCTCTTTGAATGCGCTGTTTGCTATTTTTATAAACGACTTGGACCCTGGCAGAGGTAAGTTTGCAGATGATACTAAAGTCGGTGGAATGGTGGACAGTGTGGAAGAATATTGCAGGTTGCAGAGAGACTTGGATAAACTGCAGAACTGTGCTGAAAGGTGGCAAATGGAGTTCAATGCAGATAAATGTAAGGTGATTCACTTTGGGAAGAATAACAGGAAGGCTGAATACTGGGTCAAATTAAAGATTTTTGGGAGTGTGGATCTGCAGAGGAATTTTGGTGTCCACATACTTAGATCCCCAAAAGTTGCTGCCCATGTTGATAGTGCTGTTAAGAAGGCATACAGTGTGTTAGGTTTTATTGGTAGAGGGATTACGACATGACGTCATGCTGCAACTATACAATATGCTAGTGATGTGTGACTCAGAATATTGTCTATAGTTCTGGTCGCCCCATTACTGGAAGGATGTGGAAGCATTGGAAAAGGTGCAGAGGAGATTTACCAGGTTGTTGCCTGGTCTGAAGCGAAGGTCTTTTGAGGAATGGCTGAGGGACTTGGGTCTACAAAGTTAATTTCCAATTAAACCTGTTGGACTATAACCTGATGCTGTGTGATTTTTAACTTTGTACACCCCAGTCCAACACCGGCATCTCCAAATCAGGACTTGGGTCTGTTCTGATTGGAGAGGAGAAGGCTAAGAGGAGATTTAATAGAAACACACAAGATGGTCAGAGGATGAGATAGTGTGGACAGTGAGAGTCTATTTTCTAGGATGATGACATTGGCTTGTATGAGGGGATGCAGCTGCAAAGTGAGGAGTGATAGATTCAAGACAGATGTGAGAGGCAGTTTCTTTACACAGAGAATTGTAAGGGAGTGGAATGCCCTGCCTGACAATGTAGTTCACTCAGCCACATGAGGGGCATTTAAACAGTCCTTGCATAAACACGTGGATGATAATGGGATAGTGTAGAGGGAAGGGCTTAGATTAGCTCACAGTTGAGCAACATCGAGGGTCGAAGGGCATGTTCTGCCCTGTATTGTTCTATGTTCTATGTTCAACAAAACCACTTGCAAACATCTGTGTTGGTCATCATCAGAAACACTCTTTCGTTGGAAGCATTGCTCACCTCCCTCTCCTTGCTCATTTCTGATTTGTCGATGAGATGTTTGTGATGTCTGTGTTCTCATATACTAATCTGCTGACATCCCATGTCCATGGTCAACTTACACATCAGCTTCCCACGAGTCTCAGTGTTATGGCATCTCTTATTGACAACTCATGGAATCTTCCAGCAAACTTCAGAATTGTGCCTTGTTGATGATGGACAGGCTTTGGGGAGACACGAGGTGAGTTACTTGATGCAATATTCCCAGTCTCTGACCAGATGTTGTAGCCACTATCTTTCTGTGGTGAGTCCAGTTGAGTTTCTGGTCAATGGTGACTCCCAGGATGTTGGTAATGAGGGACTCATTGAAGGTAGAACCATTGAATGTCAAGAGATGATTGTGTCTTATCGGAGATGGTCATTGCCTGGCACGTGTGTGTGGCAAATATTATTTGCCACATGTCAGCCCAAGCCTGGATATTGCCCAGGGCTTGCTGCATTTGAACATGGCCTCCATCAGTACCTGAGGTGTAACAAATGGTGCTGAACATTGAACAAGCATCAGTGAGCATTCCCACTTCTGACCTTATCATGGGGTGGGGGGGGGGGAATGTCGTTGATGAAACAGCTGAAGATGATTGGGCCCTGGAGAACTCAAAGATACAACCTCTAGAGGGTCCTGAACTCAGATTCCTAAGATCCTTTTTGCTTCTTGTTTCTGAAGCTTTTCCCCTTTTAGAATATCGTCTATACCTCTATTCTTCCAAAGTGCATAACCTCATACTTTCCCACAGTGTATTCCATCTGCCACTTCTTTGCCCACTCTCCCCGTCTGTCCAAATCCTTCTGCAGCCTCCCCACATCCTCGACACCACCTGACCCTCCACCTATCTCTGTGTCATCCACAAACTTATTGACAATACCCTTTCACCCAGATTGTTAATGTTTAATGTGAACAGTCGTGGTCCCGACACTGACCCCTGTAGGACTCCACTAGTCACTCAGTGCCATCCTGAATAAGACCCCTTTATCCCCACTCTCTGCCACCTTCCAGTCAGCCAATCCTCTATCCATGCCAGTACCTTGTCCCTAACACCATGCGCTCTTACCTGATTTAGCAGCCTCCTTTCTGGCACCCTGTCAAATATTTTCTGGAAATTCAAATAGATCACACCGACTGGCTCTCCTTTGCCTCACTTACTTGTTCCCTCCTCAAAGTATTAAAACAGACTTGTCAGGCATGTCCCCCTCACCCTGATGAAGCCATGCTGACTCAGTCCGATTTTACCATGCACTCTGCAATCTCATCTTTAATAATGCACTCGAAAATCTTACCAATGACCGAGGTCAGGCGAACTGAACAATCGTTTCCTGGCTTCTGTCTTCCTCCCTTCTTCAAAAGGGATGTTAAATTAGCTGTTATCCAGTTCTCTGGGACCCTCCCTGACCTCAGTGATCCCTGAAAGATCACCACCAATGGCTCCACAATCTCCTCAGCTATCCCCTGGTGTAATCCGTGTGGTCTGGGTGATCTATCCACCTTCAGACCTTTTAGCTTCCCCAGTACCTTCTCCTTCGTGATGGCCACCACCCTCACCTCTGCCCCCTAACTCTCTGGCATGCTGTTGGTATCTTCCACCATGAAAACTGATGCAAAGCATCTGCTCAATTCCAACTCTGTTTCTTTGTTCCCCATTACTCCTTCCCCAGTCTCAGTTTCCTGTGATCCAATGTCCACTCTTGCCTGTTCCTTCCTTTGTATATATCTACAAAAAGCTCTTTCCAATCTGCTTTTGTATAAGGAGCGAGCGGACTCTCAGATTTCATCTCCTTCACCCTTATTGATTTTTTAGTGATGCTCTGCTGTTTTCAAAGGATTCCCAATCCTGTGGCTTCCCAATAATCTTCACTCTCTGTGTGCTTTACCTATAAATATAGACATGTTCAGTGAGTCAGACATCAGCATGGAACAGAATAGTATGCATTTTCAAAAACATATGTCTACAAATGTGGACATCTACATGGCAACATACACACACACACACACACACACACACACTCACACACACGTAGATAGGTTGGTAAAGAAGGCGTATACCATCTTGCCTTCATTGGTCAGGGAATAGAGTTCAAGTGTCAGGATGGCATGTAGCAGTTTTATCAGATTTGTAGCGGCCCCACGGAGAGTACTGTGTTCCTTTCAGTTTGTCACATTACAGGAAGGATGTGGAGGCTTTGGAGAGGGTGCAGAACAGGTTTACCAGGATGCCTCGATGAGAGGGTATGAGCTACAAGGAATGATGTGAAAAAACTTGGGTTGCGTTCTCTGGAGCAGTGGTGGCTGTGGGGAGTCTTGATAGAAGTTTATAAAGTTATGAGCTGCTTATATAGGGTTAATGTTCAGAATCTTTTTCCCAGAGTTGAAATCTCTGATACTGAGGGTCATACATTTAACGTTCGAAGGGTTTTACACAGAGAGAGGTAGGTGTGTGAATGGCACTGCTGGGGTGGTGGTGGAGTTAGATAAGATAAGGACATTTAAGGGACTTTTAGATAAGCACGTGAGTATGCAAGCAATGGAGGGATATGGACCATTTGCAGGCAGAAAGGACGAGTTCAATTTGGCGTCATGGTAGACAACATAGTGGGTCTAAGGGCCCGTTCCTGTGACAAAATGTCACATAAACTCACACTCACTCACTCACACACAGGGAAACAAACACATCCATACAGACCCACACTGAGACACACACACTGAGACACACACACTGAGACACACACTCCACACTCAGCCGCACAAACACAGGGAAACAAACACATCCACACAGACATGCATACTGAGACACACACAGCCACGGACATGTACACACCGACACACACGCTCAAACAACACACTCTCAAGGGCACAAATGAATATACACACACATACACACACACACGTACACACACACGTACACACACACACGTACACACACACGCACACACACGCACACACACACACACACACACACACACACGTGTGAGACGCATCATTTTAGAGTGAGGAGGGGAGAAGTGACACAGAACAACACAATTATAAATCGTTTGAAACTGTTGGAATATCTTTAGAGAGTTTTCAGTGAAACATATTTCTTTCAATTCTTTAATTGGGATGTGGGCATTGCTGGCTGGGCCCAGCATTTATTGTTCCATCCCTAGCTGCCCTTGAGAAGGTGGAGGTGAGGTCCCTTCTTGAACGGCTGGAGTCCATGTGCTGTAGGTAGACCCACAATACCCTCAGGAAGGGAAATCTGGAATTTTGAATTAGTGACACTGAAGGGATGGTGATATATTTCCAAGTCAGGGTGAAGAGTGTTTTCACAGGGATCTTCCAGGGAATGGTCTTCCCATATAATATGTGGACATTGTTGATTTAATGTTTATTTGAAAACTGACATTTTGGAGGATTGTGGAAAATATTTCCTATTTTGTATAAACACCTCGAGTGGTTTCTTTAAAGGTCACCAGACACTTCTTTTCTAAAAACCAAACTTCCATGAAATGACATGACTTGTGCTCCCTGCTCGGTGTGCTGTACACCGTACTGTGGCTGTTTGTACTGTAACTGATGGAGAGAGTGCTTTGTGTCTGTAATTAGCTGAGGGACATAAAGCCTGTGAGGAAGGGCTCCCCATCTGATCACTCCCATGATTGGTGAAAGAAACAACCCACTTGTTGAGTTCAGGATGAAACCTTTCCCTTCCTTCTGAAAGAGTGATCGAATGAACTTCTCGATTGTATTTCCCTGAACAAGCTGATAGATCCCGGGGACAGCCCTGTGTGTGTGTGATCAGTGATGGCCACATGTTTAAGAACACAGAGGTGAGAGACTTTGAAAGAGTTTATGCTTCAGACATTCTGTCTTCAACAATGACCTATCGGCCAAAGTGTCCGCGCTTTTAGAAATACAATCCCTGCAGAGAATATTTGTTTTTCTGTTTTCATGAAGACTGAGATTATGTGAGACAGAACAACAGGAAAGCTCAGCAGGTCGAGCAGCATCTGTGGAAACAAATCAGAGTTATCCTTTCGGGTCCAGAGACCCTTCCTCAGAAGTGCTAACTCTTTTTATTTCTCTCCACAGATGCTGCCAGACCTGCTGAGCTTTTCCAGCAACTCCTGTTTTTGATTCTGATTTACAGCATCTGAAGTTCTTCCAGTTTTTATTGAGGTTATGTTGGTGTGTTTTGGGGGTGGTTAGAGGGATAGCTGTTTATATGTGTGTGTTACTTGACTTTGTGTTAACAAATGGTTGTATCTTCAATTAACATTTGGTTTTGATAATAAGCTTTGGTCAGTGCATTGCGTATAGGAGTTGGGAGGTCATGATGCAGCTGCATAGGACATTGGTGAGGCCACGTTTGGAATACTGCGTTCAATTTTGGTCACTCTGCTGTAGGAAACATTTTGTGAAACTTGAAAGGCTGCAGAACAGAAATACAAGGATGTCGCCAGGGTGGAGTGATTGAGCTGGAGGGAGAGGCTGAATAGACCGGGGCTATTTTCTCTGGAGCATTGGACGGTGAAGGGTGACCTTGTAAAGGTTTATTTTTTCCAGGGTCGGGCAGGCCAAAACTTGAGGGCATCGGTTTAAGGTTAAATGGGGAGTACTGCTTCAGTGGGGAGTCATTGGGAGGATACCTCTGACAGCTCTGAGGAATGACTTTATGTGGGACTCTGGGAAGTGGGATTGACTGTGAAAATCCGCACCCCATTGCTGGGCCTCTTGGTCTCAGGATCAGTCAAAAGAATCACGAGGTATACGATCTGTTAAAAGCAAGGTTACCAGTTTAATAAATTAAGGCGGGCTGGTGCAGATTTGTCCAACAACACGGTGGTTAAAAGCTTCTGTGTTCCGTGGAGAAATGGCACAATTACATTCGAAAATTACACATTATTTATATGTTTTTTAAGAGATAGTACAGCCTTAATTACAAATGTAATAAGGTGGTATGATTTACAGCAGGTTGATCCAATGATATTTCTGGAGAAAATGCTCTTAATTACAAGAAAAATCCAATTAACTGTAATATGGTGACACGATTGACAACAGGCTCATCCAATGATATTCCCTGGGAAAGGGGTCATAATTACGTAAATGATCATGTCATGGTAGCAGTTCAAGGTTAGTTTGAATATCAAATCATGTCTTACAATTCATATTACGAAAACTCCATTGTTTTCTCTTATCTCCAAATACAACCAACTCAGCAAAGCATCAGATCAAGTTCACACTGTCAAAGAAAAATCTTAAGCCATTTTGTTTTGTTATTTTAAATGGAAAAGCCATTTGTGGTGAATAAAATCTACATATACTTGTTGCTTCTGACAACAGTCTAAATTCAAATTTTTGATCCTCAACTGGAAATGCTGTACAAAGAGCCAGCACATGCACGATGGGCCGAACAAACTCTTTTATTACTGCAATGGCTCCAGGGCATATCCAGACAGAACTAGCCAAATGTAGCTTTCCAGACAGACGCGTCTACTATTCTGGACCAGAGCAGATCCTTTCAGAATGTTTTCGGAAGGTTCCCTAGATCTTACCTTTCTCCGGCTTGAAAGGTAAATGTAAGGTGCTGCATTCCAGATGCAACTGAATTGGTCAAACTGCCTGACGTTATGCGGTGAACTACCAGAGCGTCTGGGAGGGAGGGGAACAGTCGCTGTGTCTGAGAGGAGCACCCTTTATATCTGTGTCTGATCCCTGACTGCTCAGCAACTGTGACAAGGATGTGGCATCCCAGTGTCCTCCTCCTCTTCTGTCCATCTTCCCTCCCACATATCTGCTCCACGCTCCACTCTGACCGATCACCAACACCCCTAACCTTCATCTACTTATCACATTCCCCGCTAATTTCCCCTCAGACCCACACCCCTCCCATTTATCTCTTAGCCCCCCTGGGCAACCCCCACCACACCCCTCATTCCTGATGAAGGGCTTATGATCAAAACATCAACTCTCCTGTTCCTCGGATGCTGCCTGACTGGCTGTGCTTTTCCAGCACCACACGTTTTGTCTCTGAGCTCAGCAACTGTGACCAGGATGTGGGATCTCAGTGTCCTCCTTCTCCTCCTGAAACAGTTCCCATCGCTGCTTCTCAGAAACCAGCATCACTGAGGGACAGGAAGACACTGTGTTATCACACTGTGGATGTTGGGGAAGTTCATCCTGAGCAGCTCTGTGATGTGGGACTCCATGCTCCATGGTCTGTTCCCTGGGATGCAAGATTAGAGTGATGCTGGAAAAGCACAGCAGGTCAAGCAGCATCCAAGAAAAATTGACTTTTTGGGCAAAAGTCCCTCATCAGAAATGAGGCTGTGAGTCTCCAGGGTAGGAGGGAAATGAGGAAACTGGTGAAGTCCACATTGGTGCCATGGGGTTGAAGGGTCCCAAGGAGGAAGATGAGGCATTCTTCTTCCAGGCGTGGGGTGGTGAGGGAGTGGAGATTGAGGAGACCCAGACCTACATGTCCTCGGTGGAATAGGAGGGGGAGTTGAAGTGTTCAGCCACAGAGTGGTGGGGTTGATTGATGTGGGTGTCCCAGAGATGTTCTCTGAAGCACTCTGTGAGAAGGTGTCTGGTCTCCCCCATGTAGAGGAAACCGAATCAGGAGCAATGGATACAATAAATGACATGTGCTGAAGTGCAGGTGAAACTTTGATAGATGTGGAAGGCTCCTTTGGGGCCTTGGATGGAGGTGAGGGGGAGGTGTGGGCGCAGGTTTTGCAATTCCTTCAGTGGCAGGGGAAGGTGCCAAGAGGGGAGGGTGGGTTGTTGGGTGGTGTGGACCTAACCAGGTAATCACAGAGGGAATGGTCTTTATGGAAAGCAGTTAGGGGTGGAGAAGGAAATCTATCCCTGGTGGTGGGGCCCGTTTGTAGGTGGCAGAAATGTCGGCGGATGATGCAATTTATGCAAAAGTTGGTGGGATGGAAGGTGAGGACCAGGGGCGGTTCTGTCTTTATTGCGGTTGGAGGGGTGGGGTCGAGGGCAGAGGTGTGGGATGTGGATGAGATGTGTTGGAGGGCATCTTCAACTGTGTGGGAGGGGAAATTGTAGTCTTTAAAGAAGGAGGCCATTTGGTGTGCTCTGTGGTGGAACTGTCCCTCCTGGGAGCAGATACTGTGGAGGTGGAGGAATGGGAATAAGGGATAGCTTTTTTGCAGGAGGTAGGGTGGGATAAGGTGTAATGCAGGAAGCTGTGGGAATCAGTAGGGTGTAGCAAATGTCAGTGTTGAGTTGATCATTGTTGATGGAGATGGAGTGGTCCAGGAAGGGGAGGGAGGTGTCAGAGATGGTCCAGGTGAATTTAAGGTCAGAGTGGAATGTGTTGGTGCAGTTGATGAACTGTTCAACCTCCTCTTGGGAGCACGAGGTGGCGCCAATGCGGACATCAATGTCACAGAGGAAAAGGCAGAGAGTGTGAGAGACAGGGACAGAGATAGAATGTGTGAGAGATAGGGACACAGAGAGAGTGTTTGAGAGATAAGGATAGAGAGAGAGAGAAAGAGAGAGAGAGAGAAAGAGAGAGAGAGAGAGAGATAACAGTGGAAAAAGAGCGCAAGAGACAGGGATGGATAGAATCCAAGAGAGTTTACAGAGTGTCAGGCCGTTCCTGTCCAAATGCCCCAGTGAAACATGAGGAGTGTTTGGATAAAAGAGAATTCAGTCAGTACTGTCTTGACTGTGTACTCAGTTACACACCCAACCTTCCAGACTATACCATCTAGCTGAGTCTGTGCAAGAGGGAAGATTGTGAGATGTGGATGATGAGAGACAGAGGCTTTCCTCAATATTAAAAAATTTTGCTTTGTTCCCTGTGCAAGTGGAATATTTAAATGGAAAGGCTGAACAGGAGGAATTCATCAGCTCACACACAGCATCGTGGGGATCACATTCAAATGTTTCCTGATGATCCTAACCATTGATATTGTGTCACAGTCTTGCAACAGAAACGTGATAATTGAGAGATAATTCTGATCCAGCACATCACTCCGTGTTGAGATCAGAGCTTCCCTTGGCACTAAGGTACCACCTGCTAATTACTTCACAGACCCGAGCTGGTATTGTTACTGTGGGAAACATTGCCAGGGTTACCATGATATGGGATTAAACACTGAGTACAGTGTGGAATGTCAGGGCACCAGGTGTAGACAGTCAGAGTTCCTGTTCTCCCTGAAACACTCCTGGCTTTTTCATCAAAGGATGCATCTTGACAATTTCCCTGAAAAATATCACCAATTTCCCACATCATTCACTGATTCCTGTGAAATCACAGACTATGGTACTTCGCCTCTCTCGGGCTGTCCATCACATCTCTCTCACTGTCTCTGTCTGCCCCTGTTTCTCTCTCTCTCTTTGTATCAGTCTGTCTGTCCCTGTCTCTGCCTTTGTCTCTGTCTCTCTCTGTCTCTGTCTCTGTCTCTCTCTCTCTCTCTGTCCATGTCAGCCTCCCTCTGTCTATTTCTGACTGTGTCTCTGTACTTCTCTCACTGTCCCTGTCTCTGTCATTATCACTGTTTCAGACTCTCCCTTTCTGGGCCTGGCCCTCTCTCTGTGCCTCACTGTGTGCTTTATTCACTGCACTCTCTACTTGTTCAGCCCCTTTAATGATCTGTGCACATATACACACAACCCTCCCTGTTCCTACCTCACCCCCTTGAGAATTGTCCCTCCCCCATTTTATGTTGTCTCTCAATGTCCTTCCCACCAAAGTGCATCACCTCCCACTTCTCTGCACTGAACCTCCTGATGAAGGGCTTATGCTCGAAACGTCGAATTCTCTATTCCTGAGATGCTGCCTGGCCTGCTGTGCTTTGACCAGCAACACATTTGCAGCTGTGATCTCCAGCATCTGCAGACCTCATTTTTAACTCCCCCATCTTTCCCCCTACTCCCCCATATTGTCAAAGTCCTTTTACAGTCCCACACTGGACTCGTTACAGTTTGAAATTCTTCCTGGTTTGGTGCCATCTCCAAACTTTGAACTTCTCCCCTGCACAGCAAGATCCCATTCATTAATTAATGTCAGGAAAAGCAAAATGCCTAACACTGACCCACTTCACAGGAGGCTCCCAAGCACTGAGGATGTCACCGAGACAGGGGACGAAACGTTTGCAACACAAACTCCCAGCTCGACGAACAGAACCACAACAGGCTTTGGGGAGTCAGCAGTATTCCAGCCTCTGACGTGCTCTTGTAGCCACTGTGTGTATGTTGTGAATATAGTTGAGTTTCTGGTCAATGGTAACCCCCAGGATGTTGTCTCCTTGTTTCTGATCTCTCTACCAAGGAGGAAACTTTCTTCTATTGACCCTGTCAATGTCCAAAACATTCAAGAAACACAATATCATCCAGGGACAAAACAGCACCTGATTGATTGGCCCCACATTCACAAACATCTACTCCCTCCACCACCAGTGCTCAGTAGCAGCAGTGCGTACCATTTCCAAGTTGGGCAGGGAAATTCACCAAACATCCTCAGACAGCACCTTCCAAACCCACAGTCACTTTGATCCTAAAAGGACAAGGGCAGGAGATACATGAGACACCACCCCCTGCAGGTTCCTCTCCAAGCCACTCACTATCCTGAGTTGAAGCTGTTTGTCCCTTTTGGTAACTATTTGGAATGATGTTGTAAGACTGAACATGTCCTCAGGCTGTGGGATTTGGAGAATGATGCAGAAAAATAATTGAACAATTTTTAAAGACAGATACATTACTCAATGACATACAGATTGAGGAATATGGAATGAACTAATATAGTCAGGAACAAAATTACTGTACACTCTAGATTAACATAGCGAAGGCATTTTTCTAACTGCCATCCACTACCTGCCCACTGCCAGATAACAGGTACATCCTGGTCACCTCCATCCTATTCTGCCTGGGGTGTGAAAAACTTCATTTTGTCAGGTCACTTTTGTACAGGCAAGAGAACAGCTTTTCAAGGGCTCCCAGGGGAAATGTAGGTTCAAAGATTCCCTTACAACAGGAGGAACCAACATCCTCAGCTGGCCAAAGACATCTCCCCATCTCTAATTCATGACAAAGGAATGAAATGGATACTAGCATCTGTCGTTCTTAAAGAGGAGGATTCAGGCCAGACCATATGGACAGCAGATACATGGGAACACTGCTCCCTGGAAGTTCCCCTCTGAGCCACTCACCATCCTGACTTGGAAATGATCACTGTTCCTTCAATGTCGCTGGGTCGCAATCCTGGAACTCCCCCCACCAAGAGCATTGTGGGTCTACCAATAGCTTATGGCCTCCAGGGGTTCAAGAGGGCAGCTCACCGCCACCTTTCCAAGGGAGCAATTAGGGACGGGCATTAAACTCTGGTCAGACAATGATGCCCACCTCCCACAAATGAATAAAAGAAAATCCAGCTCAATCCGATCTCCCTCTCAGCCTTCTTCTCTCCCAGAGAAAATAGTCCCAACCTCTTCAATCTATCCACATTGCTGGCATTTCTTATCCCTGGAACCATTCTTGTAAATCACTCCTGCCCTTTCTCTGATGTGTTCCCATCTTTCCGATAATGTGGGGCCCACACCTGGACACAATACTCCAGCTGGGGTCAAACAAGGGGCTTGTACATGTTCAGCAACACCTCCTTTCTCTGGTACTCTGTGCCCGTGTTAGTAATGTGGAGGACACTGTGTGCTTTATTCACTGCTCTCTCTACCTGTCCTGCCACCTTCAATGATCTGCGCACATATACCCCCAGTTTCCCCTGCTCCTGCTACACCCCCTTTAGAATTGCGCCCCCCCCCCATTTTATATTGACTCTCAATTTCCTTCCCACTGAAGTGCATCACTTCCCATTTTTCTGCCCTGAACCTCATCCGCCTCCCCTCCTCCCCCAAATCCCGCACTTATCAATGTGCTTTGGAGTTCTGAACGGCCCCCCTCACATTTTACAATTCTTCCTGGTTTGGTGCCATCTACAAACTTTGAATTTGTCCCCTGCACAGCAAGATCCCAATCATTACTAAATATCAGGAAAAACAAGGATCCCAACATTGACCCCTGGAATTCTGGGGGTTCTTCTCCACAGTTTCAAATCACACCAGGCACCAGCTGAGCCCAATTCAATCCCTTCACTGTACAATCCCATCTCTGGAAGGACAGGAGCACACACCCTTGAAGATCAGTTGGATTCTGGGTGGGTGAGATAAGAAGCAAGATATTTGTGGTTGAATATTAATTACTTCCCACACCATCAGGACAGAATTAATGTGAGCTTCCTGCTATTGAGCAAACAGATTATACAACCTCAAACCCTGAAACCATGCTGCCCAGCTGGTTCTACTGGTCTCTGAGGAGAGGCACCACTGTACCACCTTTACCTCAGGGTGACAACGTGACTCATTCTCTGTTGTTATAAATTAACACAACATTTCCCTTGGCAATCACTCCTCTCTATGTTCAGCGGATTAACCCTCGGGCAAAAAATATCTCGTCAAACAGGAACCACAGAGAATTCCTGAAATGTTCACATTCAAACGTGACTCCCTAACGCAATAGTTCCTCCAAATCATTGCTTCATCCTGAGCACTCAGTCCTCTGACAGTACAGAGACCCACACAGGTCTATAACGTTTCGTCCCCTGTCTAGGCGACATCATCAGTGCTCATCGATGATGTCGCCTAGCCAGGGGACGAAACGTTTGCAACAAGAACTTCCAGCTCGGCGAACAGAACCACAACAACGAGCACCCGAGCTACAAATCTTCGCACAATCCTTGAAGGTCTATAACATTTCACCAGCTCCGAATACACTGAACATCCTTCTCAGACAAATGAATGAGATCTCTGCAAAGCTCTGAAACAGAATCCACAGCACAGACCTTCTGACAGTTTGGAAATCCCTCAGCACTGACCCCCTGACAGTGCGGCACTCCCTCACCACTGACCCACTGACAATGTGACTTCCCTCAATACTCCTCCTCCTACAGTGTGAGATTCCCTCAGCTGTGACTGCCAGCCCCCACTAAACCAAATACCCAGCACCTTCAGGTGGTCGGTCCTGACGGTGAAGGGGATCGAGGATTGGTCGGTCCAGTTCCTGAAGAGCATGGCCTCGCTCTTGCCTCGGTTTACCTTGGCCCCCGAGGCACGTTCGAACTGGTCACAGATGCACATGAGTCTGCGCACAGACAGCGGATCCGAGCAGAAAACGGTGACGTCATCCATGTACAGGCAGGTCTTAACCTGCAGGCCCCCGCTGCCAGGAATAGTCACCCCTCTCAGGCTCGCATCCTTCCTGATGGACTCGGCAAATGGCTCTATGCAGCACACAAACAAGGCAGGAGAGAGAGGGCAGCCCTGCCTGACTCCAGATCTGACTGGGAAGCTATCTGATTCCCACCCATTGATTGAGACTGCACTGACAATGTTAGCGTAGAGCAGTCAGATCCAATTGCAGATTCCCTCCCCAAAGCCCATTTTGGAGAGAACATCTCTCATATACCTGTGTGATATCCTGTCAAAGGCTTTCTCCTGGTCCAGGCTGATCAGGCAGGTGTCCAACCCTCTGTCCTGCACGTAGGCAATCGTATCCCTGAGGAGTGCGAGACTCTCAGCGATCTTCCTGCCCGGCACAGCACAGGTTTGGTCAGGGTGAATCACCGAACCCAGAGCAGACCTAACCCGGTTGGCGATTACGTTTGACAGAATTTTGTAATCCACATTCAACAGTGAGATTGGTCTCCTTTTTTTGAGTTCCTCCCTCTCCCCCTTCCACTTGTAGATGAGGGTGATGTTGCCTTTCCTCATTGGTTCACTCATGGTACCTGCCCGAAGCATACTGACATACACCTCCAGCAGGTCCTGGCCAGTCAAGTCCCAGAGAGCAGAATAGAGCTCGACCGGTAAGCCGTCGCTTCTGGGAGTTTTATTCTTTTTGAAGGACTCGAGGGCCTTGGTCAGCTCGTCCAGAGATAGCGGCTGGTCCAGCCTCTTGCGTGTTCTGTCGTCTAAGACCTCCGTGATAGACGACAGGAACGACTGGGTGGCTGCACTGGGGACTCAAAGAGGGGCTTCACGGTTTTCCAACCTGCGTAGTCCCTCTTGAGCTCCTCAATGTTTCCCGGGGTCAACAGCTTTGTGTTCAGCTTCCATGTTCCCTTACCCGCCCGCTGCTCGTCCTGTAGGTGACAGTCGGCCAGCAGGAGGCAGTGGTCAGAGAAGAACACCGGCTTGACATTGGTGGATCTGACCGAGAGCATTCGGGACACAAACAGGTAATCTATTCTTGAGCGGATAGACCCATCTGCCCGTGACCACGTGTATCTACACTGCGCTCCGTCTGCAGGGATGCTGAAGACGTCGTGCAGCTTGGCATCTTTTACCGTGTCCATCAGGGCTCTGGACGTAGCCAGCAACAGTGGAAGCTGCTGCAGGACGGCTAACCGTTCACTCTTACCCACTGGGGCATCCACATTAATCAGTCTCAGGGGAGCATTCCTGTACATGACGTCGACGACGAGAAGGCGCCCACCCACCACCTCCTGAACCTCGGAGATGGTGAAGTTGCTTCCTCGCAACAGGATACCCAGGCCGGAGGCGCGGCTATCGTTGCCCCCTGACCAAACTGACGGCCCATGGGCCCACAAGCTCGACCATCTCCTGTAGCTGCTGAGGTGCGGTATCCCACACTCCTGCAGAAACAGGAGGTCGGCTTTAACGCTGGCCAGGAAGGCCATCATAGAAACACATCGCGTGGCTGATTTGATGCTACGCACATTGATGCTGGCAATTTTAAACCCCATTTTAACAGTTTACAAGGTTAACAGTGTCCATTTGCTGCTGGTCTTGCCCCTCTGGGATAGCTGTGTGCATCCCCGTGGTGACGGCAAACTGCTGGACCATCCCAGGGCTGAGGTTGCTGTCCGGCTCCGCGCTGGAGCCATTTCCCCGCTCTGGTGTCTTCGGTTCGGGCCCAGGGTCCGCACCGTCCAGTTCCCCATCTGACAGCAGGGCCGCTGCTCCCAGTTACCTGGAGCTGTGGGCCGGTGGGTACCTCTTGGTTCTCACCGGGTAGGGGGAGGCCTTTACCCATCCCATCAGAGGGATCGTCTTTCCCTTCTTGGGTGGTGCTGCCCTCCTTTCACCCCACGGCGCTCTGTCTCTTCCTCTGGTGGCGACCCTTCTTGTGCCCATCCTCACCATCGGAAGAGCTGCCTGTATCCTCGTTGTGTAGGTGTTGCTTCCCCCTTCGCTGGGTGGCTTTGTGGCCCTTGAGGGGTTTCCTCTTCCTGTGTTTGGCAGTAATCCAATCCTCTGCCTCCTTTGATCCCTCCTCTTCCATTTCCTCCATCTGTCTTGAAGGAGCTTGGATCGGTTGCTGCATCTCCCTGCTGCCTGCCGTCTGCTCCGCTACAGCCTGCCCTTCCTTCTGGGTGCCTCCAGACACCGTTCCCGTGCTGTTTTGTGGTATCTTGCTGGTCTTAGTCGGTCCATGGCTCGTGTTGCCACCTCCTGCCATCTGTCTTCTGGTGGTGATGACCTTCTTTGCGCCCGTCTTCCCCTTCCGAAGCGCTGGCCGTCTCTCCCTCGTGCAGCTGTCTTTTCCCCCTTTGCTGGGAGGCTTTGGGGGCCTGGCAGGATTTTCTCTTCCTGTTTTTAACAGGTATCCACTCCTCTGCCTTCTCGATTACCTCCTCCTCAATTGTTTCCATCTGCCCAGCTAGAGCTAGGATCAGCTGCTGTATCTCTCCGCTGGCTGCTGCCTCCTCCACTCCAGCCTGTCCTTCTTTCTGGGTGCCACCAGACTCTGTTTCCCTGCTGTCTGGGTGGACCTTGCTGGTCTTCGGGGGTCCACGGCTCACATTGCCACCTCCAGCCATCTGTGCGTAACTGGGCCCCCCCACCGTCTTGGGCAGGTCTTGTACATGTGGCCTACCTCTCCACACAGGTTGCAGCTCTTTGCTTCCTGACAGTCCTTAGTCAGGTGACCCTCCTGTTTGCAATTCCAGCAGATGGTCACCTTACAATCCGCCACCACGTGTCCCGCCTTCCCGCAGGTTCGGCACACTTTCGGCTGCCCTGTATATGTCAGGTAGCCTCTGCTCCTTCCAATTGCGAAGCTCGAGGGTGGGTGGAGAATGTTCCCATTATCATCGACCCTCAGAGTTACCCTGACCTGCCACTTACTGGTCCAGATCCCAAAGGGGCCGATCACATCGGTGGCTTCTCCCTCAACTTGGACGTACCTTCCCAGGAAGGTCAAGACATCAGCCGCTGGAACATAGGGGTTGTACATATGGAGAGTTTCCTAAGGATGCATCGTCAGAGGGATTAATGTGGACCATCCTTGATCTGGGATTGTCACCCCCTTGCCTGCTGCTGTATCTGATGTAAAAGGGGAAAGGGATTGGAGACAATAAAAGTTGCAAAGCTCCTCCCTGTGTCCTAATGGGACAGTGCTGGGATCAATGACTGCACTGGCCCCGGGTATAACAAGGTCCCAGTTTACCCCTTCCCTTACCCTGGCCATACCCGCTACTTGGATCAGTCCCAGGGAGTCTATGGGATAGTCTAGTTTCATCAGCAACAAGTATGTTCCTTATTTTTCTCTTGGTGAACTTGTAACTGGTGCTGGCAATGTTGCAGGATACTGGAGATCTTATTCGAGTTTTTAATTTCCCATCCTACACAGACAGCACAAAACATTGGTTTCATACGCGTTTGTAAGCTGTTTGTAATAGTATTTACAAGGGTGGGCATCCCCGTATCTCACTCAATACCCAAATATCATTTTCAGAGATCAAGCGAAGTCACTGAACGTTGTGGAAATGGTAACATTGAGACAGAAAAATGTACAGATGAAACCGTGTGCTGCTGTGTGGTTATTGACGTATGTTTACCACAGGTCACATCGGCCTACCCAGCCTGTTACAGTAAAACAAGAAAAGAGAATTCTATAAACCACACTCAACCGCAGGACCTTAAGGCAGATGAACTATTAAGTGAACAACTCTTATTAAGGCTTGTAATTAGACAATAAGGAAAGCCGATATATGATTGACATGGACTTGTATATAAAAATGTGATGGTAATTGCCTGTGTAGTGCTCATGATGTGATGTTCTTGGGACCTTGCTAACGATCTCTCGTTGCTTGCAATAAAAGGAACTGTGTGTGAAATGTACTGTCATCTAGCTGATTGTTTCTTCAGCAATTCTTGGATGTTCCACCGAGATGGCTAAACCTTTGGCTTGATGTACGGTTCTGTGCACCGCGCCTCACCAATAAATGAACTGGCCTTTGGTATATAAAAGGAAGGGACTTTTATCCCTTTGGTTCAGTTACCAGTGAGAAACAGTGCGACCTGTGTTCGAGTTTCAGGAAAGCCAATTCAGGAGAAATGATAATATAGATTTGAAATTGTGGTGAAGTAGTTCTAGAGTGCTTGAATATTTAGGAATTAATGAAAGGGCCTTCGATCCCACCTACGGGAATTAGAGAAAGGGGCTTTGAGCCTACTTCTGGGATCCCAAGAGAGAAGGGTGAGAGTCCCCAGTACGGAATTTGGCATCATACAGTAAATGTTAATGTCAAAATAAAGGATGTCCAGTTTGATTAACTGCACAATTTTGAGATTGTGTGTGTGTGTGTGTGTGTGTGTGTGTCTGTGTGTGTGTGTGTGTGTGTGCGCGCGCGTGCGCGTATGTATGTGAATGTCCGTTGTCATCAGATTGGGGAAAGGGCTCACTCTCAGTAGGGAACACCTTGAACACACATATGTCTATTACAGACCTGATTCTGTAAAATTTGACACATAGAACATAGAACATTGCAGCAGAGTCCAGGCCCTTCAGCACTCGTGTTGTGCCAATCTGTGAAACCAATCTGAAGCCCATCTAACCGAGGCTATTCCATCATCATCCATATGCCTATCCAATGACCATTTGAATGCCCTTAAAGTTGGTGAGTCTACTCCTGTTGCAGGCAGTGCATTCCGTGCCCCTACTACCTCTGACATCTGTCCTATATCTATCACCTCTCCACTTAAAGCTATGCTCCCTTATGCTAGCCATCACCACCTGAGGAAAAAGGGTCTCACTTCCCACTCAAATTAACTCTCTGATTATCTGATGTCTCAATTAACTCACCTCTCAGTCTTCTTCTCTCTAACGAAATCAGCCTCAAGTCCCTCAGTCATTCTTCGTAAAACCTTCCCTCCATACCAGGCAACATCCTGGTAAATCTCCTTTGAACCGTTTCCAAGGCTTCCACAACCTTGTGCGGTGATGTAATGCGGTGATGTAATGTGGTGATGTAATGTGATGATGTAATGTGATGATGTAATGCGGTGAACAGAACTGTACGCAATACTCCAAACATGGCTGCACCAGAGTTTTGTACAGCTGCAGCATGACCTCATGTGTCTGAAACTCAATCCCTCCACTAATAAAAGCTAATGCACCATATGCCTTCTGAACAACCCTATCAATCTGGGTGGCAACCTTCAGGGATCTATGTACTTTGACACCGAGATTCCTCTGCTCATTTACACGACCAAGAATCTTAGCATTAGATTAGAACTCTGCATTCCTGTTACTCCTTCTAAAGTGAATCACCTCATACTTAGCTGCAATAAACTCCATTTGCCACCCCTCAGCCCAGCTCTGCAGCTTATCTATGTCCCTCTGTAACCTACAACACTCTTTGTCACTATCCACGAATCTACCGACCTTAGTGTCATACGCAAATTTCCTAACACATCCTTCAATGCCCTCATCCAGGTCACTTATAAAAATGACAAACACCAGTGGACCAAAACAGATCCTTACAGTACACCACTAGTAACTGAACTCCAGGATGGATATTTCTCATCAACCACCACCCTCTGTCTATTTTCAGCTCACCAATTTCTGATGTAAATCACTAAGTCCCCCTCAATCTCACATCTCCATATTTTGTGCAATAGACTACCATGGGGAACCTTATTAAATGCCTTCCTAACATCTACGTAAACCATATCAACTGCTTTATTCTCATCCACCTTTGAAAAGCTTTGAAAGGCTGGTCATGGCAAAAATCAACTCCAGCCTCCCCACTACTCTTGATCCACTTCAATTTGCCTATCGGACCAACAGATCCACGTCAGATGCCATATCACTTGTCCTTCACTCCTTCCTAGGACACCTTGACACCAAGAACAGCTACGTAAGAATCCTACTCATGGACTACAGTTCAGCCTTCAACACTATTATCCCCTTGAGACTGATTACTAAACTTAGTGATCTTGGACTAAGCCCCACTCCTTGCAACTGGATCCTTAGTTTCCTGACCCACAGGCTACAATCACTGAAGACTGGGGACAATATTTCATCCTCACTAACACTCAACACTGGAGCCCCCAGGGGTGCATACTCAGCCCCCTACTGTCTTCACTGTATATCCATGACTGTGTCACCAAATACCAGACTACTGCCATTTACAAGTTTGCTGATGACACCACTACAGTCGGTCGAATCTCAGATGGCGACGAAACAGACTAGAGACAGGAGGTGAAAGACCTGGAAAAATGGTGCGCTGAGAACAATCTAGCTCTCAATGCCAGCAAACCCAAGGAACTCATTATTGACTTTCGGTGGGATGTTACTCATGCCCCCTTCACATTAACAGCACAGAGGTGGAAAGAATGGAGAGTGTCAAGCTCCTGGGAATGGTTATCCATAACAAGCCTTTTTGGACCCTTCATGTGGCCTAACGACATCTCTTCTTCCTCAGGCAGCTGAGGAAATTTGGGATATGATACTGAATACTCTTGCCAACTTTTATAGGTGTGCCATCGAGAGCTTTCTGCCTGGATGTATCACTACCTGGTCTGGCAACTGTACCATTCAATATCGGAGATAGTAACAGAAAGTGGTGATCTCAGCCCAGACAATCACAAAGGCCAACCTCCCATCCATAGAATTAATCTACCAAGCCCACTGTCAAGGAAAGGCTACCAGCATTCTCAAAGATCCATCTACAATCTCTACCATCGGGGAGAAGGTACAGAAGCCTGAACACACACACCAGCCGGTTTCACAACTGTTTCTACCCTGCTGTTGTTAGAATACTGAATGGACTCCCAAACTCTTAACATTCACCGGTACCTGTGTTTTGTTTTTGTCACTATATACATATTATTACTATCTATGCTACTTAACTCTGTGATCTGCCGGGATTGCTCACAAGACAAAGCTTTTCACTGTGCCTCCGTACAGGTGACAACAGTATCAATTCAATTCAATGCACCTGTTTGGTCGCCTTCTCAAATAACACAATAATCTTTGTGAGACATGACCTACCCTTCACAAAACCGTATTGACTATCCCGAACCGACTTATTACTCTCTAGATGATTATAAATCCTCTCTCGCATAACCCTTTCCAACACTTTACCCACAATATCAGTCCGGCATCACTGGTCTACAATTACCAGGGTTATCTCTGTTCCCCATGTTGAACAAGGGAACAACATTTGCGATCCTTCAGTTTTCTGGCACTATTCCTGTAGACAATGACGACATAAAGATCAAAGCCAAAGGCTTGGCAATGTCTTCCCTGGCTTCTCAGAAAATCCGAGGATAAATCCCATCCGGCCCACGGGACCTATCTATTTTTACACTTTCCAGAATTGCTAACAACTCCTCCTTGTGAACCTCAATCTCAAACAAACAGTCTGGTAGCCTGTATCTCAGTATTCTCCTCAACAACATTGTCTTTTTCTACTGTGAATACTGACAAAAATATTCATTTAGCACTTCGCCTATCTCCTCTGATACCATGTACAACTTCCCACTACGATCCATGATTGACCCTAACCTTACTCTGCTCATTCTTTTATTCCTGATATACCTAAATAAAGACTTGGGTTTTCCTTGACCCTATCCACCAACAAGTTATCATGTCCCCTCCTTGCTCTTCTTAACTCTCAAGCACCCTAACTGAGCCAACACCTCTCATCCTAACATAAGCCTTCTTCTTTCTCTTGACAATAGATTCAACTTCCAGAGTAAAACATGGTTCCCGTGCTTGACAACTTCCTCCCTGCCTGACCGGTACATACTTACCAAGGACACCTAGTAGCTGTTCCTTGAGAAAGCTCCGCATTTCCTGTCTGGGAGCAGCGGGAGACAGAGCGGAGGTAACGTTGGAGACAAGGAGCTCGCCGGGAAGCGGCTAAACTCGAGATACTGCACATGTAATATCTCCCTCTCGCCCACCCTCCTGTAACCACAAGAGAAAAGGATTCTGTAAGGTATTTTTTTTATTTTTCTTTCTTTCATTTATTCAAGTGCATCGTTTGGTTTTAGTTTGTTGATAAAAAGCTAAGGCCTACAATGGCAGGGACCTCAGACCTGCCTCCTGGTAGGTATATGCCTCCTGCCTGACGTGGGAGCTCAGGGAAATGGCTGACATCCCTGAGTCTTAGAAGTGTGTCCCGCTGCAGCTCTTGTTTGACCGCATGATGGCTCTGGAGCTGCAGATGGACTCACTGTGGAGCATACATGATGCTGAGGAGGTCGTGGATAACACGTTTAGTGAACTGGTCACACCGCAGGTTAGAGTTGCTGAAGGAGACAGTGAATTGGTGACCAAAAGAAAGAGAAAGAGTAGGAAGGCAGTGCAGGTGTTCCCTACAGTCATCTCCCTCCAAAACAGGCATATGGATTTGGGTACTGTTGGGGGAGATTGCTCACTAGGGATGGGCAGCAGTTGCCAGGATCATGGCACCGTGGCGGGCACTGCTGTTCAGAAGGGTGGGAAAAAAACTCGTAGTGCCATAGTCATAGGGGATCCCCTTGTGAGGGGAGTAGATAGGTGGTTCTGTGGCCGTAAACGAGACTCCTGGATGGTAAGTTCCAGGTGTTCGGGTCAGGGATGTCATCGATTGGCTGCAGAGCATTCTGAAAGAGGAGGGTGAACAGTCAGTTGTCGTGGTGCATAAAGGCACCAATGATATAAGTAAAAAATGAGATGAGGTCCTGAAAGCAGAATTCAGTGAGCTAGGAGAGAAGTTAAAGATAAGGACTTTAAAGGTAGTGATCTCAGGATTACTACCAATGCCACGTGCTCACCAGGGTAGAAATGAAAGAATAGGCAGGATGAACACGTGGCTTGAGGGATGGTGTAGGAGGAAGGGTTCAGATTTGTGGGACATTGGGACCAGTTCTGAGGCAGGTGGGACAGTTACAAATTGGACAGTCTACATCTGAACCAGACTGGAACTAATGTCCTTGGCTGAGTTTTTGCTCCTGATGTTGGGGAGGATTTAAACTAATGTGGCAGGGGGCTGGGAAGCAGAAGAGAAGACAAGTAGACAGTGAGGTGGAAACTGGAGACTGTAGGATCATGAAGTTAGCATTGCTGGTCAGGGGTGATATCATGGCTGTGCTAAAGGAAGACACTATGGAGGGTGTGAGAAGTGAGGTCTTATGGGTGGAGCTGAGAAATAAGAAGGATGCAGTTACATTGTTGGTGCTGTACTACAGGCCTCCCAACAGTGAGGGTGAGGTAGAAGAACAAATAGGTAAACAGGTTATGGAAAGATGTAGAGGTAACAGGGGAGTGGTGATTGGAGATTTTAATTTTCACAACATTGACTGGGGTACACTTAGCGTCGGAGGTCTGGATGGGGCAGAATTTGTAAGGAACATCTAGAAAAGTTTTTGAGCGCAGTATGTCAATAGTCCGACAAGGGAAGGGGCCATATTGGACCTGGTGTTGGGAATGAGCTAGGCCAAGTGTTAGACGTTGCAGTGGGGGATTTCTTTGTGAACAATGACCACAATTCTGTGCATTTTAGAATACTCATAGACAAAAGATGAGGGTGGTGCTAAACTGGGCCAAGGCCAATTGTATCAAAATTAAGCAGGTGCTGGGAAACGTGGATTCGACACAGCTATTTGAAGGAAAGCCCACATTTGATATGTGGGAGACTTTCAAAGATAGGTTGAAGATAGTGCAGGATAGGCATGTCCCTTTGAAAACAAGAAATAGGAAAGGCAAGATTCATAAACCGTGGATGACAGGAGAAATCATGCAACTAGCCAAGAGGAAAAGGGAAGGGTACATAAGGTCCAGGCATCGAAGAACGGAACATGCCTTGGAAGAATACAGGGAAAGTAGAACCAGTCTTAAATGAGGAATCAAGGGGTCATGAAATAACTTTCGTGAGCAGAATTAAGGATAATCCAAAGGCCTTTTATTCTTATATGAAAAGCGTGAGGGTAATGAGAGAAAGGGTTGATCCGCTAAAGGATAGGGAAAGAAGGTTGTGTGTCGAACCTGAGAAAATGGGTGAGATTTTCAATGATTACATCATATCAGTGTTCACTGAGCTACGGGAGATGATGAATGCTGAGATTAGAGATAGACGTTTGTTTCCTCTGGATCACGTTGACTTAAGGAGGGACGATGTGTTGGGTAGTCTAAAGAATATTAAGCTGGACAAACCCCCAGGAGCAGATGGGATCTATCCAAGGTTACTGAGGAAGGCAAGAGAAGAAATAACTGGGGCCCAGATAGATATCTTTGTAACATCCCTAAACACAGATTAGGTGCTGAAAGACTGCAGAGTTGCTCATGTTGTCCCTCTGTACAAGAAGGGTATAGGTATATTCCAGGTAACTACAGACCAGTGAGCCTGACGTCAGTGGTGGGAAAGTTGCTGGTGAAGTACTGAGGGATAAAATCTATTTATATTTGGAAAAGAATGAGCTTATCAGTGATAGGCAACTTGGTTTTGTCGGGGTGGGGGGGAGGTCAGATCACACATTGCCAACTTAATAGAGTTCTTTGAGGAAATGACCAAGCTGATAGATGAAGGAAGGAAGACCTTCCTTCATCTATCAGCTTGGTCATATATTTGGAATTTAGAAAGGTGTTTGATAAGGTTCCCCATGGTAAACTAATGGAGAAAATGAAGTCACATGGTGTGCAGGGTGTTCTAGCTAGATGGATAAAGAACTGGTTGAACAACAGGAGACAGAGTAGTAGTTGAAGGGAGTTTGTCGAAATGGAGAAAGGTGATCTGTGGTGTTCCACAGGGATCAGTGCTGGGGCCACTGTTGCTTGTAATATACAAAATTGATCTGGAAGAGGGCATTGTTGGTTTGAGCAGTGATTTTGAAAATGACACAAAGATTAGTGGAGTATCAGAAAGCATAGGGGACTGTCAAAGAATACAGGAGAATATAGATAGACTGGAGAGTTGGGGGGAGAAGTGGCAGATGGAGTTCAATCTAGGCAAATGTGAAATGATGCATTTTGGGAAGTCTAATTTCTGAGCCAACTATACTGTAAACAAAGAGCCTTGGGAGAAGTTGATGAGCAGAGAGTTTTGGGAGTTCAGGACCATTACACCCTGAAGGTGGCTGCACAGGTGGATAGTGGTCAACAAGGCATATGGTATGCTTGCCTTCATCGGACGGGGTATTGAGTATAAGTGCTGGCAAGTCATGTTAAAATTGTACAAGACATTGGTTCGGCCGCATTTAGAATACTGTGTACAGTTCTGGCCGCCACGTTACCAGAAGGATGTGGAAGCTTTGGAGTAGGTGCAGAGACGGTTTACGAGGATGTTGCCTGATATGGAACATGCTAGATATGAAGAGAGGTTGAGTAGATTAGGATTGTTTTCATTCGAGAAAAGGAGATTGAAGGGGGACCTGATTGGAATCTATAAAATCATGAAGGGTATAGACAGAATGGATAGAGATAAGCTTTTTCCCAGGGTGAAGGATTCAATAACGAGAGGTCACATGTTCAAGGTGAGAGGTGAACAGTTTAAGGGAAATATGCGCAGAAAATACTTCACACGAAGAGTTAAAGGTGTCTGGAACCAGGTTCGATTCCAGCCTTGGGCGACTGTCTATGTAGAGTTTGCACATTCTCCCTGTATCTGTGTGGGTTTGCTCTGGGTACTCCGGTTTCTATCCAAGGCTGTGCTGGTCTCGTAAACTGACCACGCTAAATTGCCCAGAGTGTCAGGTGCATTAGTTAGTGGTGAATATAAGGTAGGGGAATGGGTCTGGGTAGGTTACTCTTCCGTGGGTCTCCGTGAACTTGTTGGGAGAAGGGCCTGTTTCCATACTGAAGGGAATCTAATCTAATATCTGCTCCAAAGGGGCAGGCAGAAGTGGACTGGTCCATCAGCTCCCTATGTACACATTTCCTGGTCCAGACAGCCAGACCATCCATGTCTACTGGACCTGGATACCCTCCGAGTTATGCGGTATAGTCAAAATAATGCCCAGCCCAAAAATTAATACTGAGGAAAACCTACAAAAGTTAGAGATCTTGTGTGAAAGCCACATCCCAAATTGTGAGGACATTGAGCTGATGATGGATGTGTATTTGGGCACCAATAAATGGAGACAAGTTAAAGGCAAAAGTAACTGGCCAGAAGGCCCTTGGAACAAGGCACATTCCGGACAATTTTGGGAAGGATTACAGAAATCTCCAGGTGAGAGATACCCGAAAAGCGTTAACTGGGGAAAGGAGCTCAGTAATGGACTGAGGAGAGCCAGGAGGGGGCACGAAAAAGGCTTGGCAGGAAAGATTAGGGAGAACTCCAAAGCATTTTACTCATACGTGAGGAATAAGAGAATGATCAGGGACAAGGCTAAAGTGACTCAGCCAACGTTGTCAATCACATATGCTGCAGGTAAGGATGCCCTGAGTCATGGTACATTGGTGAAACCGAGCAGAGGATACAGTAATGGATGAATGGGCACCGCACAACAATCAACAGATAGGAGTGTTCCCTCCCAGTTGGAGAACACTTCAGCAGTCCAGGACATTCAACCTCAGAACTTCGGGTGACTGCCCTCCAAGACGGACTTCAGGACAGGCAGTAGCAAAAAGTGGCCGAGCTGAGGCTGATAGCTAAGTTCAGTACCCATAGGGAAAGCCTCAACTGCCATCTTGAGTTCATGTCACACTACAGTTGGCCACCATTGCAATACATTCACATTCACACAAACACTCCTACACACACACACACATATACACATACACGCGCACAAACATACATGCACAGACACTCACACACACTACTACAGACACACACACCCACACTTACACATGTACCCTCACACAGACTTAGACCCCTTCACACTCACAGAAACATATACACTCTCTCTCACACTCATAACCCCCCGCCACAGACACACACACATAAAGACACACACAAACCCACATGCACACAGGCACATATGCTTGTGGGGTGAATTTGTACTTACAGAGTTATATTTTACTTTGCTCAAAAACTGCACGAATCAATGTAAGACTTTGTTAACTCACTTTTTAGATTAGAATCAGTCCAAACATTATGGCACAGACAGAGAATGCAGAGGGCTAACACCTTCAACATCTTAACATCTTATTTGGCTGACATCAATTGTTACAGTTGACCTGAGAATGTGGCTTTTAAAAAACTTCGTGATTTACATATGAAAGAAGTGAAACTGACATGGTCATTCTAACAGATGAGAGATTTAACAAACAATCAAGGTATTTTTCAATGTATAATTTCAGTTACATCATACTGGATATTTTTGCTATAAATTCTGTGTCTGACAATTGTGTACTCCACAAGCACCTGATGAAGGAGCAGCGCTCTGAAAACTAGTGCTTCCAATTAAATTTGTTGGACTATGACCTGGTCTTGTATGATTTTTAACTTTGTACACCCAAGTCCAACACTGACATCTCCAAATCACGATCAGGGAGAAGGTAGGGCCGGTCAGGGAATATATTAAATATCTCAAATGAGTTACAAAGTAAGTTTAAGATTAATGGCCCATCTTAGAGAAACAATAAATGAACAATGAACAAAGAACATTTACAGCCCAGGAACAGGCCCTTCAACACTCCAAGCCTGAACCGATCCAAATCCACCCAATTCCTAAGCATCTGTATCCCTCTGCTCCCCACCTACTCATGTATCTGTCCAGATACATCTTAAATGAATCTACCATGCCTGCCTTTACTACCTCTGCTGGCAATGCATCCCAGGCACCCATCACCCTCTGTGTAAAGTATCTGCCGTGTATATCCCCCTTAAACCTTTCACCTCTCACCTTGAAAGTGTGACCTCTTGTTATTGAACCCCTCACCCTGTTAAAAAGCTTATTTATATCCACCCTGTCTATAACCTTCATGATTTTATAGATCTCAAATAGGTCCCTCCTCAATCTCCTTTTTTTCTAATGAAAACAATCCGAACCTACTCAACCTCTCTTCATAGCTAGCACCTTCCATATCAGGCAACATCCTCGTAAACCGTCTCAGCACTCTCTCCAAAGCGTCCACATCCTTTTGGTAATGTGGTGACCAGAACTGTACACAGTATTCTAAATGCAGCCAAACCAAAGTCTTGTACAATTTCAACATGACCTGCCAGCACTGATACTCAATACCCCTTCCAATGAAGGCAAGCATACCCTATGCATTGTTGACCACTCTATCCACCTGTGCAGCCTCCTTCAGGATACAATGGACCTGAACTCCCAGATCTCTCTGCTCATCAACGTTTCGCAAGACTCTTCTGTTTACAGTATAGTTCGCTCTAACATTAGACTTCCCAAAATGGATCAGCTCACATTTGCCCAGATTGAACTCCATCTGCCATTTCTGCGCCCAACTCTCCAGTCTATCTATATTCTCCTGTATTCTTTGACAGTCCTCTTTGCTTTCTGATCCTCCACCAATCTTCGTGTCATCTGCAAATTCACTGACCAGACCAACAATGCCCTCTTCCAGATCATTTTTGTAAATTACAAGCAATAGTGGCCCCAGCACTGATCCCTGTGGAACACCATTGGTCACCTTTCTCTATTTCGAGAAACTCCCTTCAACTACTACTCTCTGTCTCCTGTTACTCAACCAGTTATTTATCCACCTAGCTAGAACACCCTGCACACCATGTGACTTCACTTTCTCCATTAGTTTACCATGGGGAACTATATCAGACACCTGACTAAAGTCCATGTATAGGACATCCACAGCCCTTCCTTCATCTGTCAGCTTGGTCACTTGCTCAAAAACCCTAAGTTTGTAAGGCATGATCTACACCACACAAAACAATGTTGCCTATCACTGATAAGCCCATTCTTTTCCAAATATAAACAGGTATTATCCCTCGGTACCTTCTCCAGCAACTTTCCCACCACTGACATCAGTGTGAAGTATGTTTTGCCTGAATCAAACAGAAATGTTTGACTTTTGTTTCAAAACATTATTCAATAATTTACCATGTGCTACAGATCCCTTCAGATGTCTGGGATTAGATTGGCAGGAATAATTAAATAGCAACATTGGATGAGATTGAACAATTAGCAATGGACAGTGGTAACAGATGCAAAACTAAATTGAATAATGGGTTGTAATGGCAATTGAAGTTAACGTGTATTTGAGTGAAAGGGACGTTTTGGTGAGAGTATTAAACTGACAGCTTTCTCTTAGTGATGTTTGTGTCCTTGTCTTTCCTGGTGAACTTGGTGAGTGAGCAGAGTCACATCGCTCTGGACTGGATCTTGCCTGAGAAAGGTGGCACCTGTGCCCTCATAGGTCAGGAATATTGCACCTACATCCTTGATAACTCCGAAGAAATTACTAACCTCACCGAACATATCCGAAAGGAAATGGTCACGTTACACAATCTCAATGATTGCTGGGGATTTGTTAGTTGGTTGAGCTGTATTTTTGGAAATTGGGGAAGCTCAATCGCTCAGTGGGGTCTTGTGATACTGGTCCTGATTGTAATAGTTTTGGTTCTGGTAGGGTGTATCAGGACCCTTTGCACCAGCTACGGTGTAATGCAAGCTACAGTCAGCGCTATGGTCCAACGGTGATAATCCTGGAGGGTGAGGGTAGAGAATTCCAAAGACTGGCTCAGATTGGCATTAAAGGTTGTCCCTTCAGGGTAAAAGGGGGGAGTGTGGAAAACGTTACATTGAAACAGAGAAATGTACAGATGAATTCTTGTGCTGCTGTGCGGGTATTTACATATGTTTACCACAGGTCACAGAAGCGTACCCAGCCTGTTCCAGTAAAGCAAGAAAAGAGAAAACTGAAAACCACACTCAGCTGCAGGAGTTTAATGCAGATGACCTATTAAGGGAATAACTGTTATTCAGGTTTGTGATCAAGAAGTAATTGGTCAATAAGAAGAAATTGACATGGGCGTGTGCATAGCAATGTGATTGTAATCGTGTGTGTTGGGCTCAATATGCTTGGGACCTTGCTGGCTGACTCTCATTGCCTGCAATAAAAGGAACTGTGTGTGAAATGTGCTGTCGTTTGGCTGATCATTTCATCAACTATGTAACCCCTATATCCTCATCATCATCCCATGGATCCTCCCAGTCAAGAGTTTGAGTCTCCTCACCACTGTCACTCTGGGTTGTAGGTGTATTTAAGACCATGATTGTGTCACTGCCTACTCTATTGAGCATTATGACTTTCCTCTTACTCTCTTTGACTTCTCTACTTTTCCACACTGAATCCTCCAGTCTCTTATTAGATTTAGTCAGCTAAGAATGAGAAACTGACCACCAAATTTCAGTCTTTTTCTCCTTCTCCCTTTGTCCTAGGACATCTGCTGGTTGCTTCAGACAATTCCAGTTAAAGGTACCATCAAAGGAAACGGTGTCCCAGTGTCAGAACATAGAACATAGAACGGTACAGCACAGAACAGGCCCTTCAGCCCACGATGTTGTCCTGACCATTGATCCTCGTGTATGCACCCTCAAATTTCTGTGACCATATGCATGTCCAGCAGTCTCTTAAAATATCCACAATGGCCTTGCTTCCACAACTGCTGCTGGCAATGCATTCCATGCTCTCACAACCCTCTATGTGAAGAACCCACCTCTGACATCCCCTCTATACTTTCCTCCAACCAGCTTAAAACTATAACCCCTCGTGTTAGCCATTTCTGCCCTGGGAAATAGTCTCCGGCTATCGACTGTATCTATGCCTCTCATTATCTTGTATACCTCAATTAGGTCCCCTGTCCTCCTCCTTTTCTCCAATGAAAATAAGTCCGAGCTCATTCAACCTCTCTTCATAAGATAAGCCCTCTCGTCCAGGCAGCATCCTGGTAAACCACCTCTGAACCCTCTCCAAAGCATCCACATCTTTCCTATAATAGGGCAACCAGAACTGGACGCAGTATCCCAAGTGCAGTCGAACCAAAGTTTCATAGAGCTGCAACAAAATCTCACGACTCTTAAACTCAATGTCCCTGTTCATGAAAGCCAAAACACCATATGCTTTCTTAACAACCCTGTCCACTTGGGTGGCCATTTTAAGGGATCTATGTATCTGCACACCAAGATCCCTCTGTTCCTCCACACTGCAAAGAATCGTCTCCTTAATCCTGTACTCAGCTTTCAAATTCGACCTTCCGAAATGCATCACCTTGCATTTATCCAGGTTGAACTCAATCTTCCACCTCTCAGCCCATCTCTGCATCCTGTCAATGTCCTGCTGCAGCCTACAACAGCCCTCTATACTGTCAACGACACCTCCAACCTTTGTGTCATCTGCAAACTTGCTGACCCATCCTTCAATTCCCTCATCAAAGTCATTAATAAAAATTACAAACAGTAGAGACCCAAGGACAGAGCCCTGTGGAACACCACTCACCACTGACTTCCAGGCAGAATATTTTCCTTCTACTACCACTCGCTGTCTTCTGTTGGCCAGCCAATTCTGTATCCAGACAGCTAAGTTCCCCTGTATCCCATTCCTCCTGACCTTCTGAATGAGCCTACCATGGGGAACCTTATCAAATGCCTTCCTTAAGTCTATATACACCACATCCACAGCTCGACCCTTATCAACGTTCTAGTCAGATCCTCAAAGAACTTGATAAGGTTAGTGAGGCATGACCTGCCCCTCACAAAGCTGTATTGACTGCATTTAATCAAGCCACACTCTTCCAGAGGGTCATAAATCCTATCCCTCAGAATACTTTCTAACATCTTGCAGATGACAGACGTGAGATTTACTGGTCTGTAACTGCTGGGGATTTCCCTATTTCCTTTCTTGAAGAGAGGAATTAAGTTTGCCTCTCTCCAGTCCTCAGGAACGACTCCAGTGGAGAGCGAGGATGTAAAGATCTTCGCAAGTGGTGAAGCAATTGCATTTCCCGTTTCCCAGAGCAGCCAAGGACAAATCTGGTCCAGGCCTGGCCACTTATTAATCTTCATGTTTGACAAAGTTTTCAGCACATCAGCTTCCTCTATCTCTATCCATTCCAGCATGCACACCTGCTATTCAAAGATTTAATTCACTACAAAGTTAATTTCTTTCATAAAGACAGGAGCAAAAAACTCATTTACGGCGACCCCTACCTTCTCAGACTCCACACACAAGTTCCCTATGCTATCTCTGATTGGCCCTACACTTTCGTTGACCATTCTCTTATTCCTCACAAAAGTGTAAAATGCCTTTGTGTTCTCCATCATCCGTTCTGCCAAGCCTTTCTCGTGCCCACTCCTAACTCTCCCTGGATCATTTTTGAGCTCCTTCCTCACCTCCCTGTAATCCTCCAGAGCTGAGCTTGACCCTAGCTTCCTCCACGTTATGTGAGCTACCTTTTTCCTTTTGACGAGAAGCTCCACTGCTCTCGTCATCCAAGGCTCCTTTATCTTACCCCTTCTTGCCTCTCTCAGAGGGACATATTTATTCATCACTTGCAACAACTGTTCCTTAAACAGTCTCCACATGTCTATAGTGCCTTTACCATGGAACAATTTCTCCCAGTCCATGCTTCCTAACTCATATCTAATCGCATCATAGATTCCTCTTCCCCAATTAAATCTCCTCCCATTTTGCCTAATCCTCTCCTTCTCCATAGCTACGTAGAATGTGAGGCAGTTGTGGTCACTATCACCAAAATGCTCTCCCACCACAAGATCTGATACCTGCCCCGGCTCGTTTCTGAGCACCAAGTTTGGAATGGCCTCTCCCCTCGTCGGCCTGTCAACGTACTGAGTTAGGAAACCCTCCTGAACACACCGTACAAAAACACCTCCATTCAAATCTTCTGCTCGAAGGAGGTTCCAATTAATATTGGGAAAGTTAAAGCCACCCATTACAACAACCCTACTACGTCCACACTTTTCCAAAATCTGCTGACCTGTGCTTTCTTCCATCTCACTGCTGCTATTGGGGGGCCTGTAGTAAACCCCGAACGAAGTGACTGCTCCCTTGCTGTTCCTAATTTCCACCCATACTGACTCGGTAGGCAGATCTTCCTCAACAATGGAAGCTTCTGTAGCTGTGATACCCTCTCTGATTAGTAGTGCTACACCCCCTCCTCTTTTTCCCCCCTATTCTTTTTAAATGCTCTCAACCCTGGAACATCCAGCAACTATTCCTGCCCCTGAGAAACCCATGTCTCTGTTATGGCCACAACATCATAGAACCAGGTACTTATCCATGCTCTAAGTTCATCACTTTTATTCCTGATACTCCTTGCGTTAAAGCAAACACACTTTAACTGATCCCTTGCTTCTTTCCCAGGAAAATCCTTCCCACGAGCTGGTCTACTTCTTGCTATTACCTCATCTGCATCAACTCTCACCCCTGGTGTACAGCTCAGGTTCTCATCCCCCTGCCATACTTGTTAAAACCCTCTCGAACTATTCGAGCAAACCTTCCACCCAGGACATTGGTCCCCTTCCAGTTCAGATGGAACCCATCCTTCTTGTACAGGTCCCACCTTCCCCAGAAGGCATCCCAATTATCTACATATCTGAAGCCCCCCCTCCTATACCAGCTGTGCAGCCACGTGTTAAGCTGTGCCCGATCCCTGTTCCTCGCCTCGCTATCTCGTGGCACCGGTAGTAAACTAGAGAACACTACTCTGTTCGTCCTGCTTTGCAGCTTCCATCCTAACTCCCTGAAATCACTTTTTATATCCTCAATCCTTTTCCTGGCTAGATCATTAGTGCCAATATGGAACACGATTCCCGGCTGTTCGCCCTCCCCTTTTAGAACCTTATACACCCGATCGGAGACGTCCGGACCTTGGCACCAGGGAGGCAACATACCTTCCGGGAATCCCGATCCTGACCACAAAATCTCCTGTCGATTCCCCTAACTATCCAGTCCCCTACCACGAGTACTTTTCTATTCTGCCCCCCCTCCCTTCTTTGCCACAGTGTCAGGCTCAGTGCCAGAGGAACTGACTGCTATGGCTTTCCTCTGGTAGGTCATTCCCCCCCACAGTATCCAAAACGGTATACTTATTGCTGAGGGGAATGTCCACAGGGGATCTCTGCACTGTCTGTCTGTCCCCTTTCCTCCCCCTAACTGTAACCCATCTATCCTTGTCCTGAGCCTTAGGAGTGACCAACTCCCAGTATCTCCTCTCAATTACCCCCTCAGCCTCCCGAATGATCCGTAGTTCATCCAGCTCCAGCTCCAATTCCTTAGAACGGTTTTCAAGGAGCTGGAGTTGGGTGCACTTCCCGCAGATGTAGCCAGCGGAGAGTGTGCCATGTCTCCCACCTGCCACATTCTGCAGGAGGAGCAAGCAACTGCCCCAGCATCCATACCCCACTTATCTGAACACCCACTCGGTACTAAAGTAGAAAGCTGAGTTCAAGTTGGTATAAAATTAATAACAAACTTATATTCAATAGAGGAAGTTTAGAATAGAGGAAGTTTGGCCGCCTTGCTGATATATATGGTCTCTGCTTTCCTTCCCAGCTGCCCTCTGGACCTTGTCACTTCCTCCGTTCCTTCTGTGAAAGAGAAAACACCGCTGCCCGCTACTGGGAAGTAATTTTAAAAACCTGCCTTACCTTAGCTGCAGTCTTCCAGGTTCGTCTTACCTCCGCTGCTGCTCACACTCCAAATGGCCATTAGGGTCGAAGGGTGAGTA
This sequence comes from Hemiscyllium ocellatum, assembly GCF_020745735.1. Taxonomy (NCBI): domain Eukaryota; kingdom Metazoa; phylum Chordata; class Chondrichthyes; order Orectolobiformes; family Hemiscylliidae; genus Hemiscyllium; species Hemiscyllium ocellatum. The sequence continues at coordinate 17,233 of NW_026867970.1, read as the reverse complement.
TTTATATTCACTGCTTTCCTTCTGGGTCCATTTCACCAACTTGTCGACGATATTTATGAAGTCCGGCCCGTAATGGATATACATGTGTGTTAAAGGTGTTCCCTTCTGAGGGTGAGCCTCTTGTGAGACATTGTTTCCCATTTTCCCAACTGGTTGTGATACACCATTCACAGAATGATGAGCCTGTTGCTCCAACTGAGGTTCTCTCCATCCACTTCCTCTGACCTTCATGTGGCCCATTTGTGCTCTTACTCCTGGCTCAGTCTGGGTATCTGAGATATTTGTTGGACAGAACTCACTCCTCAGTCAATTCACCAGTTATCAGACCAAAAACAAATCAGTTTGGGGTATTTTTGTTTGTAATTCAGCGGTTCTTCAGAGTGACCTAACTTACCAGAGCTCGGCAAGACATAACATATAAGATGTACAACCACACAATCATATATCTCAAATTTCTGTCAGTGGGGTCCCTGAATCTATTTTGTCAATGTGCCCAACCTTACTCTGGGATCCCTCGGCACAATTTATTGCAAAGTCACTCGTACTATCATCTCATCAATCAGTCTGACCTTGCATTCAGACACAGGTGGGGACCCTAACCCCTTTTCCCTGTGGGACTCTAATCCCTTTGCCCTGAGGGGACCATGATCTCTTTTCCCTGTGGAGACTCTAATCCTGTTTCTTATCCAATATATTCCAGCATGCTGGAGCAATATTCACTCACATCACACATTCAAGTCTGGACCATTGTCATTCCTGATTGGCTTCCCTCAGTCCTGGAACACAGGTCACAAATCTCCTTTCTCACCGGGAATCAATCTCAAGGGATAAAGTCCCTACCTTTCATCTGCTGCAGCTGGTTTGTTTACCGATGGGGCAGTCTCCAGTACCGTACCTCAAGCCAAAGGGTTAGCCATCTTGGTGGAGCCTCCAAGAATTGTCGAAGAAATGGTCAGCCAAACGACAGTACATTTCAGACACAGCTTCCTTTTATTGCAAACAATGAGAGTCAGCCAACAGGGTCCTAAAACCCTGGCATAGTGAACGCTCCGCATGCTGTTACAATCACAGTTTTATATGCAAGTCCATGTCAATCAAAAATTGGTTTCTTCTTCTTGACTGAAAACATATCAATTTCAAGCCTTGGCAACACTGTAGACCAATCACATATCACTTCAGCAATATGTCATTGAGCAGGAGCTCATTTGCCTTAAATTGTATTTTGCAGTTTGAATGGGATTTAAAACTTCCTCTTATTTAGTAAGGGATGCACTGGCACTGGAGAGGGTGCTGAGGAGGTTCACTAGTTTGATTCCAGAGTTGAGTGGATTTGTTTAAGAGGAGAGACAGAGTAGACTGGGATTATATTCAGTGGAATTGAGAAGAATGAGGGGGAATCTGATCAAAAGACATAAAATTATGAAGGGAACAGATAAGATAGAAGCAGGGAGGATGTTCCCAACAGTGGGAGATACTAAGACGATAGGGCATAGCCTCAAAATTAGGGGGAGCAGATTCAGGACTGAATTGAGGAGGAACGTCTTCACCCAGAGAGCTGTGAATTTGTGGAGTTGCCTGTCCAATGAAGTAGTTGAGGCTACCTTGGTGAGTGTTATTAAAGTTAATCTAGATAATTTTTTGAACTATAAAGGAATGAAAGGTTATGGTGAGCAGGTGGATAAGTGAAGCTGAAAGATCAGCCATGATCTTATTGAATGGCAGAGTGGGCTCCAAGGACCAGATGCCTACTCCTGTTCCTAGTTCTGGTGTTCTTACCTGGTTAATCTGGAATAAGTTGTGATTAGCACATCTAAGAAAAGGTAACTAATTACATAGCAACACCAGTTTTTATCTGTGCATTACTGTCTCAATGTGGTTTACAATGTCTTCTTATCTCACTGAAGGTGATAAGAAGCAAGGTGTGGTAAGACTATGTGACGAGCTGCATGACTTTGTGCTTGTCAGTCTTGTTTCTTCAGAGTTATCAGGGATGTAGGTGCAACATTCCTGACCTTCGAGGGCACAGGTGCCAACTTTCTCAGCTAAGATCCAGTCCAGAGCGATGTGATTCTGCAAAGAGGCGACTCGTTACCATCATACATGGACTCAAAATTCCCCAGTTCTTATTCCTGAGGTATCTGTAAATGATTTCTGTTTTGTTTTGTTTTTCTTCTTTCAATTCAGCTATCACTGCTTTAAATCAACTTCTCTATGGATTATGTGTCAGTGTCTTATTGTTTAAACCATGTTCTTCCAAGCCACACTAACCTGTTTGTCAAGTAAATGTACATGTCTGAGGCCCATTCTTCAATGTCATCTTATTTTTAAACCAAGCATTCACTCCTATTTATTACTTCACTTCTGCACACTTACATCAGCATACCAAGACCACGTGACACATTCTTGACTCTCATATGATCTAATCTAAAGATCTCCAAAATTTGACTTACCTCTCCACCTATAGTCACGCTGCCTCAGGTAGTAGTTTGATCATCACATTCACCAAGAAAAACATGGAAAAAAATCATCACTGAGAGAAAGCTGTCAGTTTAGTACTCTCACCTAAACTTCCTTTTCACTAAAGTACATGACCGACTCAACACAGACATCCACTACAAACCCATGGACTCACACAGCTACCTGGACTACACCTCCTCCCACCCTGCCTCCTGTAAAAATGCAATGCCTTACTCCCAATTCCTCCATCTCTGCCACACTTGCTGCCAGGAGGACCAATTCCACTGTAGAATATCCCAGCTGGCCTCCCTCTTCAAAGATCACAATTTCCCCTCCTACATGGACGATGATGCCTTCCAGCATACCTCCTCCACTTCCTACACCTTTGCCCTTTAACCCCACCCCTCCAATAGCAACAAGGACAGAAACCTCCCTGACCCATATTCTATCCCACCAACTTTTGGACACGTTGCATCATCCTCCACCATTGCCACCACCTGCATTCAGACCTCACCACCAGGGATATATTTCCCTCCCCATACCTATCTGCATTTCACAGAGACCATCCTCTCTATGACTCCCTTGTCAGGCCCATGCCCCTCACCAACCCACCCCTCCCCTCCTGGCACATTCCCTGCTATTGCAAGAAATGCAAACCCTGCACCCACATCTCCCGCCTCATCTCCGTCCAAGGCCCAAAAGGATCCTTCCACATCCATCAGAAATTTGTCTGTACTTCCACATAGGTCAGCTACTGCATACGTTGCATCCACTGTGGTCTCCTCTACACTGGGGAGACAGAACGCCAACTTGCGGATCATTTCTGGGACACCCGCATGAACCAACTCCACCGCCCTGTGGCTGAACACATTAACTCACCTCCCACTCTGCCAAGGATATGCAGGTCCTGGGCCTCCTCTATCGCCAAACCCTAACCACCTGATGCTGGAGGAAGAACACCTCATCTTCCACCTTAGGACCCTGCAACCACACAGGATCAATGTGGATTTCTCCAGTTTCCCCACTTCCCTCCCCCCACCTTATGCCATTCCCAACCTTCCAACTTGCCACTGCCCTCTTGAACAGTCCTACCTGTACATCTTCCTTTCCACCTATCTGCTCCTCCATCCTCTCTGACCTATCGCTGTCACCTCCGCCTTCATCCACCTACCACTTTCCCAGCTCCCTATGTTCCCAGCCCCACCCCTTCCCTTTTGTCACTCTGCGTCCCCTCCACCCCAGCCCACAAGCCTCATTCCTGATTAAGGGCTTATGCTGAAACGTTGATTCTCCTTCTCCCCACGGGCTGTGTTTTTCCAGCACCATACTCTTCGATGATGTTCACTTTAATCAGCATTTCAACACATTATTCTGATTTGCTTTTCTTCTGACCCTTCTCTCTATCCCTAATTGCTTAATCACATCCAATTTTGCCATTTAATTATTACCACCAATCTAATCCCAGACGTCTGGAGAGATCTGTGGCCCAAGGTAAATCATTTTATAATAGTTAAAAATGAAGTCAAACATATCTGTTTGATTAAAAAACATACTTTGTTTGTTCTTTCTCTAAGATGACCCATAAATCTTAAACTTCCATTATAGCTCAGTCTAACGATTTGATATATTTCTGTGCAAATTTGTCCAAACTCAACTTCTGTTATGAGATCTCTTACAACAGTAGTTCTTTTCTTTATTTTATATATTTTTTCAAATCATTGCTCAACAATTTGTGGAGATACATCGAGATGGTGAAACAGGGTTGTGACCTGTGTTGGAGAAATGGAAACCAATCAGGAGAGATGATAAAATAAATTTGAACTTGTTGTAAATATAGATCCAGAGTGTCTGAATATTTAGGAATTAAAGGAAGGTGCTTTGAGCCACCTACAGGAACCAGAGAAAAGGGGTCAGATTCCCTCCAGAGAGAATGGGTTAGAGTCCCCCAAGAGGAAAGGGGTTAGAGTCACCCCAGAGAGAATTGGTGAGAATCCTGAGAGAGAAAAGGGGAGGAAATCCCCCAGAGAAAAGGGGTTAGAGTCTGCTCAGAAGCGTGTGTGTGTGTGTCAGTCAGTGAGTTTCTACATCAGCTGGTAACGTCAACAATTCAGTCATTGAGATGTACAGCACGGAAACAGACTCTTCAGTCCAACCCATCCGTGCCCATTAGATATCCTAACCTAATCTACTCCCGAGAAGTGGGTGTTTGTGATTGTGTGTGTATGTGTGTGTTTGTCTGTATGTATGTGTGTGTGCATGTCTGTTTGTATGTAAGTGTGTGTGTGAAGTTAAAAATCACACAGCACCAGGTTAACCTGATGTTGTTCGATGTTTGACTTTGTACACCCCAGTCCAACACCGGCATCTCCAAATCATGTGTGTGTGTGTGTGTGTGTGTGTGTGTTTGTCTGTACGTATGTGTGTGTGCATGTCTGTTTGTATGTAAGTGTGTGTGTGAAGTTAAAAATCACACAGCACCAGGTTAACCTGATGTTGTTCGATGTTTGACTTTGTACACCCCAGTCCAACACCGGCATCTCCAAATCATGTGTGTGTGTGTGTGTGTGTGTGTGTATATGTGTGTGTTACAACTCAAGAGCATAAGAATTGTCAACAGAATGGAGAAAGACGTCTCTCATAAGCTGTCCTCTCAGAAGGGGCCACCTTGAACACACATATATGTCCATTACTGTCCTGATTCTGTCAAACCTGTCAACAAATGTGTGAAATGGCCACAGAAAACCGGGAAGCCCTTTCCCCGAACGGCACGTTTCATTGCATTCGCTTCAAACAATTAGCAGATTTCCTGGGACAGAGAGAGAGAAGGAAAAGAAAGAAATGAGGTTATCAGTTTTTTTTTTAGATTACTTACAGTGGGGAAACAGGCCCTTCGGCCCAACAAGTCCACACCGACCCGCTGAAGCGCAACCTACCCATTCCCCTACATTTACCCCTTACCTAACACTACGGGCAATTTAGCATGGCCAATTCACCTGACCCACACATCTTTGGACTGTGGGAGGAAACCGTAGCACCCGGAGGAAACCCACGCAGACACGGGAGAACGTGCAAACTCCACACAGTCAGTCGCCTGAGTCGGGAATTGAACCCGCGTCTCAGGCGCTGTGAGACAGCAGTACTAATCATCTCTGGCTGACCGAATCTACTCAGAAAGAAAGGGGAGTCAGTGAGGAAAAGGTGAAAGGTCCAGGAGAACAGGGAGAAAGTTGAAAAGGACAAAAGTGGAGAGTTAACATTGGGCTGTGATAAGATCATGGTCTCTAATCAATCCAGGCTCAGAAATGATAATATCTTCGAGTAAAAAATGAGGTCTGCAGATGCTGGAGATCACAGCTGCAAATGTGTTGCTGGTCAAAGCACAGCAGGCCAGGCCGAAGTGACTCAGACCTGAGACTGGGAGCACTGGTATCAATGGTACACTGTAGGGGAGGGCCAAGATCAACACCCCTCCACCCCTCCTGGGCCTGCTGGTTTCTGAGAAGCAGCGATGGGAACTGTTCCAGGAGGAGGAGGAGGAGGACACTGAGATCCCACCTCCTGATCACAGTTACTGAGCTGTCAGGGAGCAGACACAGATATAAAGGCTGTCCCTCTCAGACACAGACTGTTACCCTCCCTCCCAGACTCTCCGCTGGATCACCGCAGCGATGAATGAGATCACTCTATACGCAGAGGAGGACTTCATGGGGAGAAAGGAAACCTTCCACAGCAGCCAGCCGGACCTTGGAAGGTACTTCTTCGCTAACACTGCTCGCTCCCTGACGGTGGTTGGGAACCCCTGGGTGGCTTACACCAGCAAGAACTACGTCGGCCTTTCCAAGGAATTCACGGAGGGAGAGTATGAGAAACTGGGGCAGTTTGACCGAAAGATCAGCTCCATTCAGCTGCTGAGTGCAGACACGGCCACCCCTCCGTCTGAGAGTCAGAAGACAGTGACGTCCCAGAAGATTTGACAGTCTGACCTCAGACAAGGAGGTGTGAGGCTGTCAGCCCCAGGGGAGGGGGAAATGGTGGTTTAATCTCCCCCCACCCCAGGATCCTCACCATCCCCCCACCCCATCAAACCCCCAGCTGTGGGGGTCAGTCTTTCGCTAAAATCCCTGAAGCTGCTCCCCAAAACTCCGGCAAAGTGATGGGCCGCTGCTGCAACACGGAATGAGACGCTTCGGCCCGTCCCGAAACCTCCTGCTGTCCCCGCTCCCGGTCTGCTCCCTTTGCTTTGCTCTGTCTGTTCAGCGATGAAATAAAATTGATGTTTGCAAAGTCATCTCCTGTGGTTTGTCCTGAGTCATTTCTCAGCCCTTTGTGATATTTAATGAAAGGGAATCGATCTGGTTGAAGGGTTTGGTTCTGAAGGTATTTGTCCCAGTGGGAAGGCTGGAGTGGGGTGAGGTTGTGGTTCCTGTTAGAGAGAGATTGGGGGACAGGCGGCACACAGTCGATCAGAAGATCAACAACGTGGGAGGCCTTGGGCACTTTTCATTTAAAGTTAACATTGTTCGGTGAAGTTTTCCAATAGAGTTGTTATTCCACGTTCATCTTCCTTTTGTTGTATTTTAACAATAGTGTTTGAATAAATTGTGTTTTGCTTCATGTCGGGCAGTTTGACCAATTGAATTATATCTGGAACAGAACACCTTACAGTTACCTTTAAAATCAGAAAAAGTCAGGGTCCAGGCTAACTTCCCAATATATTCTGAAGGGGTCTGCTCTGGTCGGTAACAGTAGGTGTGTCTGAAAGGCTCCAGTTGGCTAGTTCTGTCTGACTGTGCACTGGAGCCATTGCAGTAATGAAAGAAGTTTGTTCGGTCCATCGTACCTGTGCTGGCTCTTTATACAGCATTTCCAGTCAGTCGCACTCCCCACAGTCTCACATAAAGTCATTCCTCAGAGCTGTCAGAGATCTCTTCCCACTGACTCCCCACTTAACCAGAACACCCCATTTAACCAGAACTCCCCACTTCACCTTAAACCCAAGCCCTCTAGTTTTGGATTCCCCTACCCTGGAAAAAAGATCTTGGCTATTTACCCTATCCATGCCCCTCCTGATTTTATGATCCACTATAAGGTCAACCCTCACATTCTGACGCTCCATGGAAAATCCCCCCAGCCTATTCAGCCTCTCTATATAGCTCAATGTCTCCAAACCTCCATATAGTTCAATGCTCAAAGGGTCAGATGACCAACTCCTGATCCTAGTTCTTATGATATTGTGCTCTCATGTGATCAGATATTGCAGCAGGATCTTGATCAGCTGGGAAGGGGGCTGAGAAATGGCAAATAGAGTTTAATATAGAGATGCGTGAGTGTTGCAGATTGGAAAGTCAACTCAAGGTAGGAGTTTGGAGTGAATGGTAGGGCCTTAAGGAATGTAGTGGGACAGAAGGATCTTTGAGTTCAGGTGCACAGCTCTCTGAAAGTGGAGTTACAGGTAGACAGGCTATGAAGAAGGGTTTTGGTACACTGGCCTTCATCAGTCAGGGCATTGAGTATTGAAATTGGGAAGTTATGTTACATTTGTCCCAGAGGTTGGTGAGGCTGCACCGAGAGTAATAGATTCAGTTTTGGTCACCCTGCTATAGGAAGGATGTTACTAAAGTGGAAAGAATGCAGAAGAAATTTACAAGGATGTTGCCAGGACTCAAGGGACTGAGTTATCGGAAGAGGTTGGAGAAGCTAGGCCGTTTTCTGTACAGTGTAGGAAAATGGGGGAATGCATCTTGTAAACATGTATGAGATCCTGAGGGCGATGGACAGGGTGAATGCACTCAGTGTTTTCCCAGGGTTGGGGAATCGAGAACTGAAGGGTATGAGGTTAAGGTTAGAGGGGAAAGAATAAAATGGAACCTGAGGGGTAGCTTTTTTACACAGAGGGTGGTACACATATAGAATGTGCTGCCAGAAGAAGTGGTTGAGGAAGGTGTATTAACAACATTTAAAAGCCATTTGGACAAATATATGGATAAGGACATCATGTCAGGCAGCATCCAAGGACCAGGAGATTTGATGTTTTGGGTGTAACCCTTCATCAGGAAGGGCTTATGCCCAAAGCGTCGATTCTCCTGCTCCTCTGACGATGTTTTTTCCTGGAGCATCAGAGGCTGAGGCGTAACCTTATCATGAGGGGCATGGATAAGATAAATAGACAAGGTAGGGGAGTCCAGACTAAAGGGCAGAGGTCAGGGTGTGAGGGGAAAGATATAAAAGGGATTTAAGGAGCAACCTCTTCAAGCAGAGGGTGGTGCGTGAATGGAATGAGCTGCCAGAGGAAGTGGTGGAGGTTGGTACAAATACAGCATTTGAAATAGACACTGGATAGACACATGGATGAAAATGGAATAGTGTAGGTTAGATCGGCTTCAGATTGGTTTCTGGGTCGCACAACACCAAGGGCAAAGGGGATGGACTGCGTTGTAATGTTTCTATATGTTCTAAAGGCTGCTGGATGAGTATATGACAAGAAAGGGTTTCGAGAGATATGGGCAAAGTGCTGGCAAATGGGACTAGACTAGTTCAGGATATCTGGTCGGCATGGACGAGTTGGACCGAAGGGTCTGTTGTCCGTGCTGTACATCTCTGTGACTCTGAGACCAGTTTGGGTGGAAGAGCCTGACTCCGTGCTGCAGGACCCTATGCCTTTGATTCAAGGAGCCACAGGTTTTGTGAATAATCTCCCCTGCCCCCTCTCCCTGGGTTTCCTTCCCCATCGGAGATCAGAGGCTTCACTGTTTTCCCCGAGTGTGAAAGTTCTTGTTTATTACAGCCCTGCCCCGGGATGTGAACCATTCTCCTTTCTCTGTCCCCGGAAGCTGCCCATTCTGCAGCTACACACACACACACTGACACAGACATATACTGACACAAACACACAGACACACACCCACCGAGAGAGAAGGGACGGGAGTGTGGGGCAAAGAGAGACGGGGAGAGAGAGAGAGAGGTAAGCACACACAGACGGAGAGAGAGAGAGAGAGAGAGAGATAAACACACACAGACGAGAGAGAGAGAGAGAGAGAGATAAACACACACAGATGGAGAGAGAGAGAGAGAGAGAGAGAGAGATAAACACACACAGACGGAGAGAGAGAGAGAGATAAACACACACAGACGGAGAGAGAGAGAGAGAGATAAACACACACAGATGGAGAGAGAGAGAGAGAGAGAGATAAACACACACAGACGGAGAGAGAGAGAGAGAGAGATAAACACACACAGACGGAGAGAGAGAGAGAGAGAGAGAGAGAGAGATAAACACACACAGATGGAGAGAGAGAGAGAGAGAGATAAACACACACAGATGGAGAGAGAGGGGGGGCGGGGAGATGCCGAAGCCTCCCACTGCAAATGTGACCAAGTGGAGTCCGGATTGCTCCGCGCATGCGCACTGTATCTCACAGAACAAGTGATAGAAGGGATTCCACATTCCTATGCATGCTGGGTAGCAGGACTGCCATTGAAAACTGGAGCATGGCTATGATTACACACGGGTTATGATATTGTAGAGATAACTTTTTGGGAATTAATAAGCGGTGTCACAGATATAGAAAACAATATCTCAGAGTCCTACAGCGATTTTAACTGGAAGAGCTCCTACAGCCCGGTGTTAGCTCAGTGATGTCCCAGAAGGTGGCGTGGTTTAGGAAATCTTTTCTGTGAGAAACTTTCAAGATTAGATTGTCATCGAGATTCCAGGGCATGTATTTCATTTCTGCTGGTACATGAGGAAAGAGCAGGGAATTCTTTGGACACATGGCACAGCCATTTTTCAATCCATTAGAGGGTTCAGTTATCCCCGGCCAGAGCTCCTGTTATTGGCATTCCCAATTCCCCATGAGAAAATTAAGATGAAGCAATTTTCGACCTAATTGCTGTATTCCATTTGGATTGTAGTTTTTCCAAGGGATTTGTACACCCCCGCAGCAGGCAGTTCGGAATTAACCACTTTGCTGCAGCTTAAACACCCGGAGGACATTGTGAGATTAGAATGGCACGGTTCCTTTCTGAAACAAAGTCAGAAATGCTGAGTGTGCACATGGATTTCAGACAGCAGGGAGAGAGCTTGACCGAGGATTTAAATTGTCCCATTGACCGGATTTCTTCACCAATTTGGTTATACTGGAATATGGGCACAATTTCTGCCCCTCCCCATCGTGATGTTTCTGATCGTGTTTTGTGGATCCTTGAAATGACAATAGCTGCTGGAAATCATTGTTTCACCCTGAGCACTGACAGTACAGACACACATCTACAACATTTCACCAGCTCAGAATACACTTAAATCACTTCACAAACAAACAAGTGAGATCTCTGCACATCTCTGAAACAGTATCCACAACACAGACCCTCTGACAGAGTGGCAATTCCTCAGCACAGACCCACTGACAGTGGTGCGCTTCCTCAACGCAGACTCTCCAACAGTGTGAAACTATCTCAGCACTGACCATCTGACAGTGCGACACTCCCTCAGCACTAACCCTCTGACAGTGTGACATTCCTTCAGCACTGATACTTTGACAGTGTGACACTCCCTCAGGACTGAACATCTGACAGTGTGGCACTCCCTCAGCACTGACTCTCTGGCAGTGTGTCACTCCCTCAGCACTGACCCTCTGACAGTGCAACACTCCTTCAGCACTAACCCTCTGTCAGTGTGACACTCCCTCAGCACTGACCCTCTGACAGTGTGACACTTTCTCAGCCCTGACCCTCTGACAGTGCAGCATTCCACCTTCACGGACTCTCCAACAGGGCAGTGCCCCCTCAATACTCACCCTCCAAGAGTGCAACATTCCCTCAGCACGAGAGGGTCGCACTCCCTCAGCACAGACCGTCCCACAGTCTGGTCTATCTGTATCCCTGTGATGTTCCCCTTCCTGGCCTATTGTGGTTGCCCCATCACTCACAGCCTCGGAGTAAAGATTGAGTCAACGATGAGGTTGGAGGTCAGGGTTGGTTTTTAGAACCCCCACCCCCTGTCAGATCTACCTGGTATATCTCTGTCAAAACATGAACTCAATGTGCTGTCTGTGAATGCAGTGAGTGGGTGGGGATTAGATGCCACTATCACCTGAATCGTTTGTGAGAGGTCACGGCTGTGGGAATAGATGGTTCCCATTGGAACTCAGTGGGAGATTGACATTGAATCATCATTGTTTGTACAAGAAAGACTCACTATTTCTCTTGGTCTCGACCCTGGAGCCTGTAATAAAAGGTGTGTGATTTATGTACTTACTAACATTGGGAGCATAATTAGCATGAAAACACCAATGTGGTAATTATAGTAGGGGGTGTCAACTTCCCCAGCATGACTTGAGATGGTCATCATGGAACAAGGGTCACTAGACCCGAATCATTAACTCTGTCTCTCTCTCTGTAATCTGTACAAGACCTGTTGAGTTTCTCCAGCAGGTTCTGATAGTTTCACGTTTCCTAACTCCCCTGACCTTTATTTTATTGTCGATGATCCAGATGACATCAGCCTTAGAGCTGCCTAATTTATTGCTTCACATTCCTCAGATCCACCATGAGCTGGTATTGGGAATTGAGAAGGTGTTTACAGGGAAAAGGTTTGTAGGGCTGAGGGAAAAAAAAGAGGGTGAGGTGCGGGACTAATTTGATGGTGGAAATAGCCATTAGAGGCACAATGGAAAGAATGGCCTTCATAAATCTAATCCAATCTTTGTTCCACTCCCACCCAGAGGGTGTCTCAGTTTGTAAAAGTCCTGGGAGTTCACAGCAGTGAAACAGTTCCTGTCACAGGTATGGGCAGGTCTGAAGCTGTTTGTTCCCATCGCTCATTAATTGGAAGGATGTTGTCAGACTGAATGTGTCCTCAGGCAGTGGGAGTTGTAGAATGATGCAGAAAAACAATTGATCAACTCTCAAAGACAGATATATTACTCGATGACTTCCTTCTATTAATTTAAAAATTTACTTTATTCATAAGAAATCTCTTTGTGTCTTAACATGGTGACAAATGCAGTTTGGTTTTGTGCAGAAGCATGTCAAATAAACAAACAAACATTGATTCTGTCCAACAAACCAAAGACCTCTCTTACACATACAAGACTTTATTACATATGTTTGAGACACTGGGAGGGTCCAATAACTGGACAGACCCCCATTTCCCTTCAGCAGAAAGAGCTCAGATGGTGGTCTTTCCCCCCAGCACCTTGGCAGCAGCTGCCCCAGGTGTTAATGCATCCCTCAGCATGTAGTCCTGGTGCTTGGAACGTGCCAGTCTGCAACACTCGGTCAGGGTCAACTCCATCCTCTGGAAGACCAACAAGGCTCGGGCAGACCAAAGAGTGTCTGTCAGTGAGTTGATGGTCGTCCAGGCACAGTCGATGTTTGTCTCGGTGTGTGTTCTGGGGAGCACAGAGACCCACATCATGGAGCTGCTCGGAGCAAACCCCGACAAAAACCACTGCATCTTTCTCCAGAGATACTTTGCAAAGGCATGTTTCAGGAGGAGATGTGTGACAGTCTCTGTGCCCCTGCACCTGCCGAGCAATGTCTTGGGGCTTGCTGGAAAGTTCTGGATTCAGCGAAGGGGCTCCATACAACACACAAACAAGGCCGGAGGGAGTGGGCAGCCCTGCCTGGCTCTGGATCCGATCAGGAAGCTTTCTGATTCCTACCCATTGATTGAGACTGAGCTAACGATGTTGGTGTAGAGCAGACAGATCCAGTTGCAGATTCCCGCCCCAAAGCCCATTTTGGAGAGCACATCCCACATGGAGGTGTGTGATATCCTGTCAAAGGCCTTCTCCTGGTCCAGGCTGATGAGGCAGGCGTCTACCCTCGTGTCCTGCACATAGGTGATTGTATCCCTGAGGAGTGTGAGACTCTCCATGACCTTAGATCATGGAGAGTCTGGGAACCTAGACTGTAGCTTTAGGGTGCAGGACCTGGAGTGTAGGGAGGTTAGGAACATGGCATCAATCTCGAAGGCAGGTGCCTGTAAACAGGAAGGTCGCTTGAATTGTGTATACTTCAATGTGAGAAGTATACGAAATAAGGTGGGTGAACTTGCAGCGTGGGTTGGTACCTGGGATTTTGATGTTGTGACTATTAGGGAGACATGGGTAAAACAGGGACAGGATTGGCTGTTGCAGGTTCCAGAGTTTAAATGTTTTAGTAGGGTCAGAGGTGGGCGTAAAAGAGGGGGAGGTGTGGCATTGCTTGTCAAAGATAATATTACAGCAGTGGAAAGGACGAAGGATGAAGACTTGCCATCTGAGGTAGTTTGGGCTGAACTTAGAAATAGGAAAGGTGAGATCACACTGTTAGGCGTTTTCTACAGGCCTCCTAATAGTCCGAGAGACATAGAAGAAAGGATTGCGAGGATGATTCAGGAGAAGAGTGAAAGTAATAGGGTAATTGTTATGGGGGACTTTAACTTTCCAGATATTGACTGGGAAAGCTATAGCTCAAGTACGTTAGATGGGTCGGTGTTTGTCCAATGTGTGCAGGAGAGTTTCCTGACACAATATGTAGACAGGCCAACAAGAGGTGAGGCCATACTGGATTTGGTTCTAGGTAATGAACCAGGCCAGGTGTTAGACTTGGAGGTAGTGAGCACTTCGGGGATAGTGACCACAATTCGGTGACTTTTACTCTAGTGATGGAGAGGGATAAGTGTGCACTGCAGGCAAGAGTTATAGCTGGGGCAGGGAAATTATGATGCGGTGAGGCAGGACTTAGGATGCGTGGCTTGGAAAAGTAGGCTTCAAGGGAAGGGTGCAATCGATATGTGGAGCTTGTTCAAGGAGCAACTATTGGGTGTCCTTGATAAGTATGTATCTGTCAGGCAGGGAGGAAAGGGTCATGTGAGGGAGCTGTGGTTTAATAAGGAATTGGAATCCTTTGTTAAAGGGAAGAGGGCAGCTTATGTAAAGATGAGGTGTGAAGGTTCAATTGGGGCGATTGAGAGTTCTAAGGTAGCCAGGAAAATCTAAAGAGAGAGATAAGAGCAGAAAGGAGGGACATGAAAAGTCCTTGGTTCGTAGGATTAGGGAAAACCCAAAGGCTTTTCTATAGGTATGTCACGAATAAAAGAATGACTAGGGTAGGAATAGTCCATCAATGATAGTAGTGAGAAGTTGCGTGTGGATGCTGAAGAAATTGGTAGACACTGAATGAATACTTTTCGTCAGTATTCACTCAGGAACATGACATTGTTGACGATGTGAATATTGAGTCACAATTAATTAGAATGGATGGCTTTGAGGTATGTAGGGAAGAGGTGTTGGAAATTCTGGAAAGGGTGAAAATAGATAAGTCCCCTGGGCCTGATGGTATTTATCCTAGCATTCTCTGGGAAGCAAGGGAGGAGATTGCAGAGCCATTGGCCTTGATTTTTATGTCCTCGTTGTCTACAGGAATAGTGCCAGAAGACTGGAGGTAAGCAAATGTGGTTCCCCTGTTCAAGAAGGGAGTAGGGATAACCCTAGTAACTATAGGCCATTGAATCTTACCTCTGTTTGGGCAAAGTCTTAGAGAGAATTGTAAGGGATAGGATTTATGAACATCTGGCTAGGAATAATGTGATCAAGGATAGTCAGCATGGTTTTGTGAAGGGCAGGTCGTGCCTCACAAACCTTATGAATTCTTTGAGAAGGTGACTAAGGAGGTGGATGAGGATAAAGCAGTAGATGTGGTGTATATGGATTTTAGTAAGTCATTTGATAAGGTTCCCCATGGTAAGCTACTGCAAAAATACGGAGTTATGGCATTGAGGGTGAGTTGGAGGTTTGGATTAGGAATTGGCTGGCTGGAAGAAGACAGAGGTAGTAGTTGAATGGTAAAGGTTCATCTTGGAGTGCAGTTACCAGCAGTGTTCCGCAAGGATCTGTTTTGGGACCATTGCTGTTTGTCATTTTATAAATGACCTGGAGGAGGGGCTAGAAGGTTGAGTGAGCAAGTTTGTGGATGATACGAAAGTCAGTGGAGTTGTTGACAGTGAGGAAGGATGTGGCAGGTTACAGAGGGATATAGATAAGCTGCAGAGTTGGGCAGAAAGGTGGCAAATGGAGGTCAATGTAGCAAAGTGTGAAGTGATTCACTTTGGTAAGAGTAACAAGAAGATGGAGTACTGGGCTAATGGTCAGATACTTGGTAGTGTGGATGAGCAGAGGGATCTTGGTGTCCATGTACACAGATCTCTGTAAGTTTCCACCCAGGTAAATAGTGCTGTGAAGAAGGCATATGGCATACTGGCTTTTATTTGTAGAGGAATTGAGTTCTGGAGTCCTGAGGTCATGTTGCAATTGTATAAGACTCTGGTGTGGCCTCATCTGGAGTATTGTGTGCAGTTTTGGTCGCCATACTATAGGAAGGATGTGGAGGCACTGGAACGGGTGCAAAGGAGGTTTACCAGGATGTTGCCTGGCATGGTAGGAAGATCGTACGAGGAAGGCTGAGGCACTTGGGTCTGTTTTCATTGGAGAAAAGAAGTTTAGGGATGACTTGATAGAGGTGTACAAGATGATTAGGGTTTAGATAGGGTTGATCATGAGAACCTTTTTTCACGTATGGAGTCAGCTATTACGAGGGGTCATAGCTTTAAATTAAGGGTGGTAGGTATAGGACTGATGTTAGGGGTAGATTCTTTACACAGCGAGTCGTGAGTTCATGGAATGCCCTGCCAGTAACAGTGGTGGACTCTCCCTCTTTATGGGCATTTAAACAGGCATTGGATAGGCATATGGAGGATAGTGGGCTAGTGTAGGTTAGGTGGGCTGGGACCGGTGCAACATCGAGGGCCGAAGGGCCTGTACTGCGCTGTATTTTCCTATGTTCTATGTTCTATGTTAGATAGGTCTCAGCTGAACCCCTGTCCCTCTGACAACGAAGGTCTCACTCAGCTGCTTGGTCATTGAGCTCAGAGTGACTCACAGTGAGTCTCCCTGACATTATCATTCATTCTGTCTGGTTCAGGGTTTCAGGTTACACAGAGTGGGCTGACACTCTATCTGGTAGTATAACTGTAGACAAAGATTCAGAGGCAGAAAGTGAGGACTGCAGATGCTGGAGAGTCGGAGTCGAAAAGTGTGGCACTGGTGAAGTACAGCAGGTCAGGCAGCGTCCAAACAGCAGGGGAATTGACATTTCACGCATAAGTCATTCATCAGACCTTCCTGATGAAGGGTTTACACCTGAAACATCAATTCTCCTGCCCCTCGGATGCTGCCTGACCTGCTGTACTTTTCCAGTGACACACTTTGGATAAAGATTCAGAGGCAGTTTGATGAGTCCTGATGCTGACCATAAAACTAACATTGCAGGTTTACTCTCTTTACAGGAGGGTCAGAGATTCCTATTGGACAAGCCTGGTGTAAATTCCCATAAATATCTGTCTCCTGGACAAATACATATTATACAATAGAAGAATTAAAGGAATTCTCTGTAAATAATAAACTAAGTCCGACAATCTGACACCCATGCGGACTTTCCTATTGGGTTGTATCTCTGTGAGTTATTCTGTGCAGGAGGATTGAGCTATTTGTAATATTGTGGAATAACTCAGTCCAATGAGGGCAGGAAAAGACAGTCCAATAAATAACTTCCTGAATTTACAATGTCCATGTTTTGGGAATCCAGTCTGGGACTTTACTTTTTGCGATCGCGTTTCTCTGAACACAAACCATAGATTGTTCTTTGTTCTGCAGAACTTCTGGAGCACAGAGAAGGGAGAGCTTCCTCCTTGGCTTGAGTTTATTTCTAACATATCCATTCCCCACTCTGGAATGAT